>NW_008751804.1:63382-126971 GCF_000715545.1 Opisthorchis viverrini
TCAGTTTATCTATCGAGGGTGAGTTATTTCTCCCGAATACCATTCGACGTACTTCAGAATTGTTGATCCGGTGTTCCCACCAGATTCTGGCAATGCTCCGAAGACATCGATGGTCAAACACTGAAAATCTTTTGACGTCCTCGGCGCGCAGCGGCCAGGTTTCTGATCCGCATAGTAATATGGGGCGCACTGCAGCATTGTAAACTCGACCCTTGATGGATAAGCTGATGTCACGCCTACGCCACAGGTGACGTAGGTTCACAAAAGCTGCTCCTCAAGACCCATGGTATTCCAGTCGTTCTGGTACGTGTGACTCATCGAAATAACACAACTCAACTCATGTTTACTGTTTGCAAAATCGCTGACAACATGTGAAACGCGTTCCCTGAGAAGTTTTGCGGCCACACAATGTTTATCAGATGCGAGTTCCAACTCTTAAGAGACGCGCTAAAGTTGTTCTGACACAATTAATGGTGGAGAACGCGCAGCGTTTGCAGGCTTTGTGTGATGGACCATCAAGACAATCTGTCCGCATTC
Organism: Opisthorchis viverrini; assembly: GCF_000715545.1. Taxonomy (NCBI): domain Eukaryota; kingdom Metazoa; phylum Platyhelminthes; class Trematoda; order Opisthorchiida; family Opisthorchiidae; genus Opisthorchis; species Opisthorchis viverrini. The sequence goes on from NW_008751804.1 coordinate 63,920, forward strand.
TGAGTGAAGTAATGGGTTTGCCGATGGAATCTGATGGAGTCATTCCAATAGTTTGGCTTGGTCTGCGCAGGATTTGTTCCACCGGGATTCCCCACTGTCCTACTGAATTCAATAAATTTGACAGGATTTCCTGTTCAGAAAGTTTCATCGCGATCTTCCAGAAGCATGTCATCAAGTACTTCCTGCATTGCTAAGTGACAGCAAATTAAGGCTGGTTTCTCTAGGGAACCACTCTTGCGAAGGACAATATGACCTGATATCATCCGAGAAACCCCAGATCAATGCTCTCAACTAAAGTTGATTAGTCAGAAGTTTCTTCACTGGAAATGAGCGGGTCTGCGCGAATTGCTGTCCGCAATGAGGAATGGTGACGTTAGAAAGGCTGTAGGCCCACCTGGTCTACTGACAAGAGTGGGTGCCCTGTTCTTCGGTACCATAAGAACTGGTTGAGTTTTTATGGTGTCTACGGTCTCAACAGGGGTTTGTAGTACCGTCTGGATTTTAAGCATTTTAAAAATACCTCTGGGGGCTGGAATTCTCACTATGCATCTCAGAGAACACATCTCGTAAGGAGCTATCAGCGCTATATGATTGTTGCAGTTCTTTTCCAAGTGATAGTAGGGAATGAGTTTACACGCGACAGTATGATAAAGATACTGAAAATAGTTGGAACTTGGCAACTCCTGGAAAGTTCTCATCATTCTCAAGTAGTTGTCCGATGTACTCCCACAATCGTTGATTTTATGAGGGTGGTTTATTCAACCCTTACTAAGACTCACCAGAACCATTCACCGTAAAACAGAAATAGTCTCACTTGTACACTGACGTTCTTTCTCTGTTTTCTGCCTCTCTATTGTTCCAGTCATTTTCGGCTGCCTTCCAGACAGGGGAATTGGCACCCGTTTTGTCCCAGTTCAAGCTGGGAAGCAAGGCTGACGAAGCAGCTCGACGTGGAGGTGAGGTACCTGGTTTCGTTCTGGATATACCTGCTTGATAAATTCCTTTTAATCGAATTAAGCGATCTTCTTCGTATAAGTTTGTGCTACCTCTGGTTTATCTCGTTGGACGCACCTTTTTCTTCTCACAACAGCTGCCATACATGTTCTTAGAGTAGGTAGTAAGGTTAACTGCTGTGACCTTCATTTATGGCAATCCTTTTCTTCCACTCACAATCTGTAAACTTGTGGATAACCGATAGACTGGACCACCATGAAAAGATAAGCGACATCCAGTGTGCTTTGCCTAACGTGAAACTGACTTGTTTATTATCTGTCGTTCATATCTCGGCACTGTGATGCCACCTCGTCAGCGTGACACAATTCGAGTATGCTCTCTCAACTGCTTGTGTTCAGCTTCACTCAGTTTTATGACCATGAAATGCGCATGCTCCAAAATTAGTCCCATCAGTGTGATGGAAAACATTACTTCATATGAGAGTACGGACTGGGCATGATTGTGTTCGGTATTAGCGTTAGATCATCAGCTGCCCAATCGGTACCTTTTTCTACCCCAAGCAAGCAGCAGCCTCCCAGCTAAATTTCCTGAAGCCTGTATGGCGCGCTTGATAACCAACCTGTGGAATGGCTGCATTTGTCTGTTCACTGTATGTGCGACGTATTTTTTCGTTCGACTTCATCGTTGGCAACTCAGTGCTTTGTAAACGTGGACGACCGAGGAATAGCAATAGCCTATTTTCTGCATAAGTTGATGACGGTCCGCGTCCGTATAACATCGATGTAGGTGCTGCAACACTGTACACTTCCGTCTGCTGTTGGATTGGAATTGTGAGCATGGCGAAATACTGCAAACCATTGGGTTGTTGTTGATCCGAAGACAACGTACTGTCAGACTGAGTGGGAAAACGGAGAAGTTAGCTTGGTTTATCAGTACATGACTATCTCATGATGAGGGTATTTCCAAAACAAGAAAAGTCGGTTTACACGGTTGTCTAATCCGATAACCAGATGTAACACCGAAATCTCTACTTCCTCCACAAAGTGTGCTCATTCCGTTAAATAGATTAGTTCATGACACCACAGCATCTAATCATTTGCTTCACTTGTCTCCATTCGTCTGTCAGATTTGGTAGCCTTCTCCCAAGCACTGGAGGGCAATGGCGGTACCGCCTCGAGCTCTGCTGTAGATATATCCAAACCACAAGATGCAGAAGAGATCCCGAAAACTGGTTCTGAAGATGACCCGAAAAAGGATACGTCTGGAAGCAAACCAATGGATACAGATTAACTGTTTGTCCGCATTACGAACTGGCGTTTTTGACTTTTTCTCAAGCTCACTGTTCAGCAGCCACTACACAGCATTCTTGTATTCCCTCTCGATTGGATGAAAGACAATGCGAACCCGTATCGTTTGTCGCCCGCTTTTCTCTTTGCTGCTTATGCTCCCTTCCTAGTTATCGTACGGGCTGCAGCTACCGCTTTATCATTTCCTTCCCGTTTCCTTTCCACCCCATACTATGTTTACGGTAATACGCCTCGGCACATGGTTTTTTTCTATGATCTCCTCTGGGATGACTGAGTTATGGTTTAGGTGGGCCGTCATGGTTCCATGAGGTTGGTTCCGTTACCGTGTTGAATCTCGTAGCTGTTCTGTGGCAGGAATTTCATATCGGTTTGTGCATTTTTATTTTTTCTAGTTCCATGTGACGGTATTGTTCGGGAATTTTGTACTCCATTGGTTCCGTTCAGCAGTAAAATCTCACAGCATAAGAAGTAGTGCAATATGGTCAGCACAGCTTTCCGTCTGTAGCTTTATCTCAAACTGGTACATCCTCAACCCTGGACAGCATGTGCTCAGTTATTTTGCGGGCTATTGATAGGTAGATGGATTCACCTGTTATTGAACTGTTCGCCGAGCTCTCCAAAAGCCTCTTCATCATTCAACGAGACGACCACTGTCAGCCAGCCTGTAGCGTTAAAGTTTTCGTTGTTAGACCGGTTATACGGACGCAAACCGATGAAGATGCTGTTCCATCAGTAGTGATGAAACTTCTCCAAGGAGAAGGTCCCATAGGTGCACCTTTGTTAGGCTTTAGCGAGTTTGTGTGTGTTGCAAGCGATGGGCGTCTTGTTATATGTCCGACTCTCGGTTTCGAAGCGAAGTATTTTTATAAGGTTTCGGGCTATTGCTATCGGCGGTGGTAACCCACACTTAGATTTGAACCTGACATGAATCGAGTTTTTAGAGAGCTGATTACAGCTGGAGAACTGTGATCTCAGTCGCTTGACTTCTCAGCGATAGTAGAATCGATGACCGGTTGGAATAAACCTTGGCCATCTACGGATATTTATCCTGAACTGGAGAAATTCCCTCGTCGCATACCTAAATGAGAACAGTTCGGGTATACAGACTTATGCTACGTCCCCTCATTTCATTAAGGGAAATTTCAGTCTATAACTAACCGTAAAAGAAAACAAATTCCACTTTAGGTCTCTCATGTATTGACCAATTGTATGAGTGTATGTCTTGACATCTCAAGTTTCTCGTCAAATTCCCCGTTATAAATGATCCATATTCATTTTCCTACGTGGAGAATTATCGTCCAACAAAGCAGTCACTGCGCTGTCTCTGCTTACTGTGGTTCACCAACGTTCTCTGACGTTACAATTTGTTAATTCTGATACTGTTATCTGTAGGTGGCGACCACCAGTTGTGACAATACTGTGATTGCCTAATACTTATTGCTTTACCACGGACTAAATAACGGGGACATTTTCAGTTGCCAACCTGATTTGTGGCTTATAATACTTGTTCAAATGAAGTGTCACTTCACGTTATCCCATCGTCGGAACGACAGATTTAGGCCATTCAGGTCAGGTAATCTGACCATCACATCACGGTAGCTCCCGGGAGTTTTGCTTGCCTAAACGTCAAACCCCGGTTAGATTGCATTGATCTCAATGTATGTCAAAGACTGACAGTGTGGTACCGAGAAGACTTTGTTTCGAATACGCGTTTCTGTTGTATCTAACCGCTGTTTCCACTCCAGTGCCTGGTTCTAGGAAATAAGTCACCGACAAGGGAACGCAACAGCTTTATTCCAAACAAGCGAGCGCGTGCGAGTTCAAAAGTTACGACGACCCCGCGTCATTTAAAGGACACCTTCTGACATTTATCCAGGCTGTCTGATAGGCTTTCAGTGAATACCCATCAACATCGACCGTACTTCTAAGAAATGCCTGAAAGCTGATCACATTCGGTCGTGCTTCTGTGGCGTGCCTGAACACTCACCGGCTTTTGCTGAACTGATTGAATGACTGACTGGCCTGGATGCTTACCAGTTTCCCTATTGAGATTTTGGTGGATTTTTAGAGTTCCAGTAGGTTCCGGGCGTCCTGGGGTTACTTTCAGGAATCTGACCTTCCTGATAGTTTCCAATCCATCTGTTGGAATACTTCAACTACAATATAACAAGTTTCACATATACATGTCAATACAAATGGAAACACCGCATTCCAAAGTTCTGGCATTCGGCAATGGATCCCTAAGCAATTTTGTTGACCGCCAACGTGAATGGAGCTGGGGCAAAATTGGACTCTCCTCGGCATAGCACCGCTTCGACATCTTGAACATCGTTGCCGAAGAACTGATAGAAGAATATTGTGGACGGGAGATTCATCTACATCCCAATCTTCAAACAAAAAGTTAACCTCGCCGACGTCCTATTTGGCCTTCAATTTGAATTAAGATGGATGGAGTTTTGTGGACTGGACTTACCTGATAAGCTCCGTAATTCATGTAATCAGTGATAGGTTGATAGATAGCGCCATACCAAGCAAAATATTAAATACATTCTTAACCGAAATATGATGCGGCCTTTTTTGAAGTACATTCACCTGAGGAGCATCACAAACGAGAGATCCATTTGAGTCTCGCAGCAACAACATCCTAGTCTAAATATGGATAATTAGGGTCTGATCCTGCAGTTTTTTTTCGGACACTGGCTGCCAAGTTATGCCCACGCACCACAATAGATCCGTGTGGAAAGAGCTCACGTTCGTAAGACAGAGCACACTACCTACAGGGTTGCTGAAAACTTTCGACAACCCCAGACCGATTTCACCCTCCATGGGGCTAATCAGGTAGTCTCAGTTCCCATCAAGGTTGTGTTGTACTTGAACTTAAATTGAACGCAATCGGTGAAACACATTCGTTTGTGCACTAATTTGGTTTAATGGGAGGCCCAGCTAAGCTCCTCATCATAATGAAATTAATGTTCAAGCGAGTGTATTTTGCGACCTTTATCTTACTTCTTGATTTGAATTGTCACTCTGTTTGTCCGCAAAATCCATTTGGATGGAATAAAGATCCTGGCGTTGTGCATCCCTGTAATCCTCCAACTGTTTGGAAGGTAGTGCTCGTTAGCACAACTTACTTGCTAGATTGCTCGATCTACAATGGTTTCAAATCCAAGTCAGAATAATTTTCAACCCATCACCGAGTAGAAAGGTCGCTTGGTAGAAAACATAGGCACATGTAGCTAAAATCAGTAGTTGTGATCCTCCGCCATCTTTTCACCCGCAACAGCGTGCCACTGCTTATTGTGTCGTCAATACGGACTACGTTCCCGTCCGAAAAACGCACAACCGTGTGGCGAGCAAGTCTGTTTGATTGGCAAGAGGGTACACCATGCGGACATGTTTACCCTTGGCGTAATGCAGTTGGATTGTTCCATCCCCACAACTAAAGACGCCCCCGAACACACGCGCATATCCGCTCGTTGGATCATTTATCACCTCGTCGCCTGTTCCATCACTCTTGCTTACCTACCCTGAATGTGTAAATTGGATCAAACCTGTCACGATCTTTGGTCGGTGGCATTCTGATTGACTTTTGTGCTATCTATCTCCTCTGGAAATTCATTACTCTTCCTTCATTCGGAAACGCCTATGCAGTAAGAAATTCCCAGTAGTGAGCGAAGTGTCTCTAAGGGTAAAATGCCGGGAGTCTTGTGACTATATTTCCAAATATACATTGCAAATAAATGGGCGTACTAAACGCAACTGGGTGGTATTTGAGTCCCAGGGAATTGTAATTGGTATACGGTTCAGTGGTCTGTCCACACTCCAACGACATCCCTCTAAACAAATCGAGACTTTCCCTTACTGTGCGGCATCAATTACTGTGTGCGATGTTTCTCCCCCTCCTAAGCACCCGCAAAGTTCATCGTCCTTATAGCCCCTGTTTTCTAAGTCATGTGTTTCAGGCAAAACATCGGTAGTATTTTTTTCCGTACGAATTAAACGGAGGAAGTTGTGTGAGATATTCTACTAATTTATCAGGGCTAAAACCGAATACTCTGATTGCTGACAGCAGGAAAGCATTTAGCCCTTTGTGATCATCATCGACATGACATCAGTGTTCAACAGTGCTTCGCTGCCGTACGACCATGATTTATTTAAAGGCCTTTTTATGAAGAAAAGAACAAAAATGTACGGAGAAGAGACTTAGTGCTAATGACGTATGTTAAAAACGACGATATTCCCGAAAAACGAATAAATGAGAAATGCAGAAAGCACCCATGGCATGGCATTTCATGTGGACTGTTTTTCCGACTAGAAAATCCGCTTTGCTTTCAACTTCTCCGACATTGTCCAGTTTGCCGTTCCCTTTACTGAAGCCCTCTTGTTGTCTGATTGTCCAAGGCTACTCCGAAACCTGTCCGTACTTCAAATTTGCTATTTCCTGGCAGTAGACAGATATCCTTGTTTATGATTGCACCTACTTGTGACCCACCGCCAGGGGCAATACGGTTCTTCTCACCTCATTCTCACGCGGCGCTGGTTGAGGCGCTAGTCCGACGCTGTTCAAGCTACATCGTTTCCACTAAGTGCATGGACGGTATTGTCCAACAACTTTTCCTGAACTGTATTTGACAGATCATTCGCGTGGAATGAATAATTTCCGTCGATATTCACATCTTGGTAGTCTTATCGTAAAGAAGCGTCTGTGCTACTCAATTTATTTCAGTAGACGTTTAGATAACCCAATTTCCCCTCATTCTAAGCATTTGAAGCCGCACTTTTCGATAGGACATGACGCACTTACAAATTTCTCCTCAGCATAAGTGACCGGGTGGCTCTCACCTTACAAGCACCACGTCAGGTAGGTCGCGTACCTCTCTCAGTGCAAGTGGATGTGAAACTAGACCTTCCCGCGATTTTGTAGGGGTAGATGCTCTCAGAAAAATCTCTTGGAAATATTCCTGAAAAGCCATAGATTCGACTCGCGGCGTTCTCGACCAGTTAAATTCTCAAAGTGTTATTCTCGGGTCTCAGTGATTGTTACTTTCTACACTGAGCAGGTAATCCAGCCATATTAAATGAGCTGAAATGGTTAGAGGCCATCTGCCGAAATTCGTTCGAACAACATGGTATTGCTGTTGTTATTTATAACTTGGAGGTAAGTTTGCGTGATACGTCGATGCCAATCACACCCGTATTAGCCTCAAATCGTTTATTCACTTTGCGTCGAGCCATATCACGAGTTATCAAAATCCACTCTGCGTGAGTGCTCTTCGTCAGTTGACTGACACCTCGGCGACTAGCACGTGACATCGCTTAAATAGAAACGTATGCGTAAAACCTACGTTAAATTTTGTGTACGTGCCAATATTTAAGTTGCGACTGATACCTTCCGCCCCCACCCTAGACAGAAGACGCCAAGCGTTCTTGTACTTAAGTGGGCGTGCTTTCTGTTCTGTTTAAACTTAGTTCCCGTTTTATCGTAATACCAGAAAATTGGGAGGTATTTTGATCTGTGGGGAAATTTATTCTCACAATCAAGCCTCCGGGAAATATCCTATCAGAATTAGCTTCCCCCGGGAGATGGAGTAAGTAGTATTCTCGAGAAAAGGTATTTTGAAATTTTGTGCACTCAAACGCAAATTATTGGGGCGAGAGCTTCACACGATTCACGTAGGTGAATCGCTATCGATCTACCGGACTCAGAAGCTTTTTATTATAATTATTATTGTCGTTTCTACTAGTCATAGTGAGCTGGCATCTGTTTTAGTAATTGTCTGTCTCGTCAAACTACGTCAATGGACCATAGCGCACAGCAGGTAATGTCACAAGTGATTTGCACTGAACTGCATGTCCAACCAACTGAAGATCTAGTTCTCGGTGTAAGCAAGACAGACGAACACCGAAGGGCAAACAGGACCAGATGGTTCTAATGTACACGTAAATGGTCGTCCGTACTAGTTGAAGCTTCTGGAGACAACTAAACGGTTGGAGTCTAGTGTTTGCGCAAGGTGTTCGCATTGCGTAACCTGGCGGCTACCAACTGCAAATCAGTCGTGGACCCAATTGAATCACATGTCCGTTAGCCACCGCTGGAGAGTTGCAATTCAAAACTGTCGTTCCCTCTGGGGCATACATTTTGATCCCGATCACTCCATGGTGTGGGTATTCCTGACAGTTCATTTCCCCTCAGGCCCTCGCGATTCATCAAGAAACATGCCAATCCACTATCTTCGAAGAAATACCATAGCCCACGAGTATCGATGTGAGCTAGCCCAATAACTATCCACAGTAAAACAATACTGTTCTAGTGAAAGAAGGCCTTCGCTGCGGAGTCGGTTATTAGAAAATGCCTAATGAACAGTTACAGACCATTGGACAGGGAAGCAAAATTCTCATATGCATCTTGTTCTACAAAAACTGAATATCCATTTTCTACTTGAACGCGTCTTCTGAACTATCCTGGATATTCATTGACTGTTGCTCGAATCCAAGCAAATGCTACAAACCAACTCCACAAATTCCGCAATAGATCTCCCTTTTCAAGAGACGCAAAACGAATTTGCAAGAAGAAAACATCCTACTCACATGCCTCCCTCATCAGTAGTATCACCGTTACACTAGTAGTGAGCACGCGCATGAAGCATTGCAAAATGTGAAAGGAACTACGCTAGAGCTTTCGGTGCTGTCTGTCCGACCCCTTCAATTCAACCACAGGACCACTGGGTGTCGCGGAGATCGCTACCCGTAATTGACGCTAGGATATTCATACCTGAAGGGAGCGAGTACGACGGTGCACGCAAATCCCTCAAACGCCAAATAGTGAGGAGTCTAAGGAAAGATTGAGAAATGTGGTAGACATAGAAAGCTCAAGAGATGGAGAAAGCCTTTGCCATGGGGAACAGCCGCGTCCTATATAAAGTGGTACGATTGACTGGCCCTAGGAAAGCAGCGGTCAGCGAAACGACAGGTGAATAAGGCGGGTCACTGAATCGCAAAAACATCGACTGGAAAGATGGGCCAAACACTTCGGAGAAAATTTAGCTGTCCTCTTGCAATACAGCCCTTAGAGGTAGTGCATGCAAGCAAGTGGAATGTAAACCTCTCTCACTAATAGAAAGAAGAAACGAAGCTCGAAGTATTGGTGTCGAAACGTAAGAAGGCACCACAACCAAACGGTCTGTATACAGCCCTCCTCAAAGAAGACGGAGTTTCTGCTGATCCATCTAACAAAACTTATTGACGCGATGAGGGAATAAGAGGAAGTGCCTTCAAAATGGGGTGTGGCGACAGTTTGTCCCATTTTCAAAAAGGAACACGTGGACGCTGTGTGAAAACCACCGTGGTATCAGCCTGGTAGCTGCTGCATAGAAGGTGCTCTCTGGTCTTATCCTTCGAAGGTTGACTGAACGCAAGGAAAGACAAATCCTTGAAAAACAAGCTGGCTTCCGTCCTATAAGAAGATGCATGGATCACATTTTTACCCACCGACAGATTCTAGAACAGCGACACTGCCTCCAACAACCAAAAATGGTTAACTTCTTTGACTTGGAAACTGCCACTGATTCTGTGGACCGTCAGGCATTATGCCATTGTCTGTGGAGCAAATGTGTTTCCCGTAAATTCCTCACCCTCCTCAAGGCGCTGTACGCTAACTCCCGCGGATATGTGAAAATTTGCGGGAAGCTCTCACCAGAATTCATCACATCAAGTGATGTCAGTTAAGGCTATCCTCTTTCACCTTTGCTGTTCAACTTCGTCATTGGTACGATTATGGGAAACTCATCACCAACACCTGGTGCCTGTGGGGTCGAAATGCTCCCGTGACGTAAGATTACAAACATTGAGCATTCAGATGACATAGCTGTTCTTGGATATGACGCCGTGGTAATGCAAACAATGTTAAATACTCTAAATATTTCTGCCTCACGGTTTGGCATGCGCTTCACGCCTGTAAAGTGTAAAGCGCTACCGCAAGACTGGGTGAACTCGAACCCTAGCCTCATGCTTGCGGATGAACCGATTCAGGTAGTAGACAAATTTGTTTACCTGGGCAACTGTATCAGTTTCGGTGGTCTTGCGAAAGATGATATTCCCATCCGGATTTGGAAGTCAAGATCAGCCTTTGTGAACCTGCACCACCTGTTACATAGGTTTGACATAAGCTTATCCGTCAAGGGTCGAGTTTACAATGCTGCGGTGCGTTCCATATTACAATACGGATAAAAAACCTGGCTGCTGCGCCACGAGGACGTAAAAATCTTTCACTGTTAGACCATCGATGTTTTCGGTGCATCGCCCGAGTCTGGTGGGGAACACCGAGTCAGCAATGCTGAATTACATCAAGCGGTTTTCGGAAGAACTAACCCACCCACGACAGACGATCTGATCGCACTCCATAGGTTGCGCCGGCTTGGTCACGTGCTTTATGTGGCAGTCAACCGACTTCCTCGAAAGACTCTTCGCACAACGAGTCAGGGGAGGTCAAACAATGGCTTAGCAGCGAAGAGTAAAAGCCACTACCAGCGAACTCAGCTGCATGGTCACTGCCGTCTCCCTGGATGGGGACCTCGAGAGCGAACAAATCAGTGGTTAGAGACATTGTCAGACATGGCCCAGTCATTCCCTCAATGGCTCTCATGAATCCAAGCTATTGTCTTTAATGCACACCTCCCCTCCCAATGTGCCAACTTAAGACTCCACAGCCAACCCTTTATTTACTCATCAATTATAACAGCTCCCGGCTCTAATGCGCAGCTGTCTACCCCACTTCTCCAAATCATCGGTGAACGAAACCGTGGGATCTGTACAAGTACATACAATTACCTGGTTTTTACAGCTGCTGAATATGATAGTTAATGCACAAGATAGGTCTGGTGGCTCGCGCCATTCATAGGAATTCATCTGTAATATCCGGTTAAATGTTATACAATGGTTACCGATACTGCAGTTTCGTTAATTGGTGGCCTTTATAGTCGGGGTTGAATAGGTTAGCAGTGGCACGGATCCAGGATTATCTATAAAATTTTCATTGCAAAGATCGTGATGGAAAACTATGTGCTATAGACTATAAATTGGATGCATTCATGTCGAGACTGGGCCATGCCTGCCAGTATCAGTAACCGCTGATACACCTCTTCTAGGGGTCCTCACCCAGCTCAGCTGAGTTTGTTGGTAGTTGCTTTTGTTGTTGAATCTCTCGTTTATGATGTTTTTAGGCAACTGAATTTGATGTACGAAGCCGTCTCATGTTTCAGTTGTTACGATATTCGAGATATCGTGATACATATGTAGACGTAATACACTACTTATAAGGTTCCTGAAAATTGTTCGACAGCCCACGACCGGTTTCCAACATCGTACTAAGTGCAACATGAGGCGCCCTAGTGCAGCACAATCAGTGGCTAAAAACATCATAAACGAGAGATTCCGCTGGGTTCCACGTGAGTCTCTCGCAAAAACAAATTTTTGGAAGTGAATGACCTGTTTTTCGAAGCTGATCGGAGGAGTTTATCAGACCTAATGGATGTCTCACTTTCTCCTGCCGTTGACATAGTGTTGCATCATATGTACTGGTCATGGTCACAAGCACTGATGAGCTTATCTCAGTCACAGTAAAGCGCGACGTTAATTGATTCCACGTGGGTACGAGTCAACCGATTTTTTAGTGCGTTTGAGCAAGGCAAGACCAACTTCATGATCCCATTTTCCTCCTGTCGAAGATCCGATCAAATTCTTCCTCGATCTCTCGACTGTGTTCTTCTCATAGACATAACATCAATTCTCTCTCTTTTAAGTTCGACTTCAACCAGGGTAAAGCTTTTTCCATAATATTGTTTTGACCCTTCACTTTTCGAACGTTCTACGAGCTCATGATTAGTGCTTGCCTGGAAAGACGTTTTTGATTCCTATTTACTTACAACAGAAAGGAATTGGTATGGACAGTTATGCTATCGTCAATATGCTTAGTCTACAAGAGAGGGCGTGACTCACTGATCACAAAAAGGTTTGTTGCTAGTGTTAGTAATTCTTCATCGTAGTTTGTTAACTGGGCTTCGGTTATGGTGAGCCACGCATTACGGAGGAGATAAACCTCAGGACTGTGTTTAATCAGCCTCCTGCTTCTCAGCTTGAAGTACACATACCGCATTACGAGGAGATAAACCTCAGGACTGTGTTTAATCAGCCTCCTGCTTCTCAGCTTGAAGTACACATATGACTGCTTTAAGCTATGGTCACACGTGTTTCCGTTGATTCCTATGCGCCGTGATGACTACCGTTGTCTCTATAACCACTAGACACTCCACCCAGCGGTTATACTGAGATAGCGATCAGAGTCGAATGACGGAAGAGGGCCATCAATCACCAGACTCTCAAACCAAAATAGACTGGCAATCAGGTGACAGATGCCGAGATGGCAAGACACAGTTAGAGTTGGAAAGACTTCCCAACCCTCATACTGACGCGGTAGGCAGTGTTAACTATCCGCATGCAAATACTTAGATAATTCCCCACGGCGAAAAAGAAGTCGGGTAAAAGTGAGTGAACAGATGTCTTTGGTAAACAATATGGTGGCACGAAATTACTGAGTATAGTCTCGAACGAGTACCAGATTTAAACTGTGGACAGAGAAACGGACAAAAACTAAAGCTGTAAGGTAATACTCGTCAGAGGCTTCCGGGTTTTGAAGTAAGAATGACAGATTCTTTGGTTTGGAAAAGTAAACTTACATTTTCTGGAGTAACATGAAAAGGCATTATACACTGGTCATTAAGGACGCGTGCCACTTTGGCTAAATAATTTAGCAAGCTCTCTTCAGTAAGTGCCTGATGGATGGCGAAATTTTCGCCAGTCAAATGAAACGAATACTGCTTTGCCATACACCCCTTGTAGTTGGAATAAATCCAGTTTAAAGGGCACTTCCCACTGCATTTCAGGCATCCTTGTACACCATCGTCCACTCGCCCACATGTTCATCCTTCATCTACGCTAGTATTTACTTATTCTTTATGTAGTACCATTCTATGTTTTCAGCTTCTTTGATGCAGCAAACAAGAACTTAGGATCGGCCCCCTTCGGTGGGATGTTTGAAAACCAACCACACAGTCCAATTCATGTTTAAGGTTGTCCAAAAATTCCGGCCACCAACGTCTTTTCCGTGAAAGTTCTCCTTTCGTCACTTTTTCGTCAATCCCAGTTTCCCACGAAATACGCTGACTTCACGAATTGCGCTGGACATGCAGGCTATCGCATAGAGCGCTGCCTTTCGAACATTGTGGCTATTAACGTTCAGTCAAGAGATCATAACTGCTTAGTTGGTTAACCTCACTCCTCAGTGTTTCGCGGAACAAGAGAAAAAGGAACGTCTGCAACAACTCCTGGGATGCCAGCCTGTCAGCTGACCGATCTCACTTCGTGGTGCTCCGCAGAAAAAGGACTGACAGTATCCAAAATCTTCGCAGAAACAACAAAGATGCTTGTGACAGGTCAATTAGTGTTAACCCCCAATGACTAGCCATTTTTCTAGGGATTTAAAGGAATTTAAAGGGATCCCAGATGGGAAAGTCCCGAAGCACCTAACGTGTTTCTTTGGTTTACTGCTTGCTTATAGTCTCCCTTTAGGCTAGTAAAACTTTTGTCAGTAAAAGTTGATGTAATGTGATTCACAGTTGGACGGATAGAAACCAGTGGCTGACATAAGGGATTGCGTGGCAACTCTGAAGCCCAACTAAATGATCCTTAAATGTGGTATCTCCATATCGTGCAAATGAAATGGTCCCCTAGTCAAGACTGTTGAGGGTTGTTAGTTTCATTATCAACAGGGCATAAAAGACTTTAAATCACTCCTTGCTTTAGCCGTACGAAGGCAGATTATAGCTATCACATGAGAACGGTAAAATTAGCGATTAAAAAATTAACGAAGAGTTTTGAAAACTACTCGTCGAATAACTGGCGTTTTTGTTAACGTGAGAAGATAGAGTGAACCAACAAAATCCTCGAAATAAATGTGAGTTCACAAGCCTGTTAGAATACCTTGTGCGCAGGTAAATCAATCTCATCCTAGTCACAAAAACCTATGAAGACTCGAGGTCAGTGTAAGGAAGATTGATGCAATCATCAGCAGAAGAACTTTTCCATCCAACGTTACGCCGCATAGGAAGCGCTCACGGGGATGTTACCGAGTGACTTCCAATTTGTGGTGGTTTTTCGTTTATTCGTGTTTATCCATGTACTTTCAGCGGGGCAACCACAGAAGAGTCACGAAAACTAATTCAAGTTGAAGTAACTCCAGGTCATGAAGACGTGCCTTGGTATAATTTATAACGCCTCCATAGAAGACAAAATCAGTCTTGATATGATTTTCAAAACAGCTCGGAATGAGAATGAATGTGCCTTCATGTCAAAGTCCTGTGCGCTAGAAATATGCCCTATGCTCTCATTTTCGGGACTGCCTTACATATAACGTATCAAACTGTTGACATGCAATAACTGTCCTCAAACTGTTCCATATAAGAGGAGCCGATATTCTTCCGCATTCGTTTGGCGACAAGCGGCTCATAGAACACCCTGTCAGTGCCTCAAAGGTTTCCATCCCTGAGATGCTGCTTTCTATGCGGAGGAAAAGCTTGTATTCTACACAAAAACTATGACTCATGGATTATTTGATGCTACTGCTCTCATTTCCGATGTGCTTTCAACCGGTATTTTCTACCTAGATCAGTGTTCACCGATTGAGGTTTTTGGAAATCAACTGCTTGACGCTCACGGTCCTGATGGAACAGAACAGACAGCACATGCAAAAAGAGCGAATTCGGGTCGAACGAAGGTAGCACACTCATTGGCTAGCTCACTGAGGCATCGAGTACTTCCAATACTTTCGGTGCTCAGCGATTGCTGCGCGCTGATAACATTCCCACTGATGTTGTGTCTGGGACACAACCAGACAAAGGTCAGCGCTGTCATATGTGTTCCAGTCTAACTCAATGTCCGTGTCACCTGTTGCCACCCGGAACACGGCCCGACCATACGGATGCAGGTCCCGATTGCATGCAGTGTCTTCACCACCTAATTGGCCCATCTAACTGTGCAGTGCGCTGTGCTTACTAACTGGCAGTAGACCTGCCGTGGTCTCCTCTGGAGACGTGGGTGTGATCTGCCCATACATCAATTCGATGTACAAACAGTCAATCATTAGGGCAGACTGAGACCCGAAAATACACGCAACGAAGGTGTAGTTTTGCGCACAGTGCAGATGTAAATTTGTCGGTTTCATGAAGGCTTCATCCACGCCTGTTCCACACCAAAAAACACCACAGAAGTCGTGCTCTTGGGATCCAGCGTTTCGGATCCTGGTGTACCGACCCCTGAGAGACTAACTTCCGGGTTAATTCTTGCACCAGTGAACTGGTCCCTCGATATGTAATTTTTTCCGAAAACTCGTTACGTCTCGTCATCTACCCACGGCAACCTCATCGCTGTACAAAGTTTCTTTCCGAGATAGGATAGGGATCTTAGTGATCTCTTTAGGAACAACTATACACATAACCACCCAATCAATTTAACACTGACAGACACTTGAAGTTAGCTGGAGGGAATAATCAACTACACTGTTAAAGCTGACGTCCTACGTACCAATAAAACAGTCGTACTTGAGCTGCTCTACGTGAGAACTAATTTAACAGTGTTGTCCCCTTACCGTATCATTTGGTAAGACAATAAGTAAGTGACAGCGTCGGCAGAATTCATCCAAATATTTTCCACGTTCAGCTATGCAAATCTGTCAGCAGAGCAGTTGCTCACTTCCCCCATTTCAAACAGAACCTTGATTGCGGATGTCGAAACATCTCACCCCTTGTCAGCAAATATCATTTCATGGACATCGTTTATCATACCAATCCGAGTTACCGTGTCGTATTCACTCCATCTGTAGCAGATGTTGAGTTACCTTAGCACTGGCGCTTTTGGGTGAACAGAATTGCATGCAAAGCTGTTCCTTCTCAAGGTAAATATCCGCATATAAGTTTCGACAAGTCATCGTAAGCAACAACCCGTACATGATTGGCACGATGACCCGAAGAATCCCGATCGTCACGGACCCCATGTTAATATCAGTGATGTATTTTTTGTGAGTATAACGTTCATGCAGTTCAAGGGGGTTGTGTCAAGCGGACGAAATACCCCCGTCGTGATGCGTTACTTAGAATATGAAAAAGCCAAACGTACAACAAAACTGGACAGGTTTCAATCGGGGGTCTGACTACCTGTGTAGAGGTGATACTACTGATTAGGGAGGCACGCGAGTAGTATGTGTTGTTCGTAGAATTTCGCTTTGCGTCGATTGAAAAGGGGAATTCTGTTGCGGAATTCGTGGGGCCACTTTGTAACATTTGCTTGGATTTGACCGACGAGTGAGTGGTGGCAAGGAATCTCTAGGAAGACTCGTTCGGGAGAAGATGTGTCCAGATTTGTAACTAAGATGCATATTAGAGTTTTGCTGCCCTGTTCAATGGTTTGTAACCGGTTAATTGGCATTTCTGAATAAATAACTCCGCATCGAAGACCTTGTTCCTTTCATTTGGTGGCGTCGCCAGGATAAGGATAAAGATCCCGTGGCCGCAACCCTTTGAGGATGGGGATGTTCGGACCTTCCTGGAGGACTTTGAGGAGGTTGCGGAGGCTGCCGGGCTGGAGACCGACCGGAGTAAGTTGGCAGCGCTGAAGACCCTCCTCAGGGGCCGGGTGAAGGCGGCCCTGGATGCGGCCAGAAGGGGCCCTCAGAAGGTGGAGTGGGCCGCCGCGAAGAAAGTCCTTGCAGCGGAGTTCGACACACCACCTGTCTGCGGTGGTGAACTACCTAAATGACAAATTAGACTTGCTGTTTTGAATAGCATTACAGTGTCGCGTGCTCGTTGAAGATAAAAACCTGACGAAATCTCTTGTTTGGGCTTGCCGTCGAACTTTCTGGGACCTAAACAGTGACGAATTCCATCGACCGGCGAATTATCAGGCCTTCCAGAATTGTGGGAAATAACAAGTTACTTGGATACTGTAAAATGAAATGGGTAAACGAAGATTCTCGAAGTCACCAAACGTTTTTAACTCTTCAGGCATGACTTTCACTGAAAATTTCTGGCCTTGGTAGCGAATGACTATATTTAATGGATCTACATTGATTCTTCTCGGGTCTACATGTTTTCTGCACGAGATGAATTCTCAATAGGATTGCTTCGTATTTATTTCGAGCAGCATTACAACAGCACACGTGATATTACGAAGGGATGAGCAACTGAATGTGTGGGGAAATTTGGAGCCCAATTTTCCTTACACCTCATCGGCAGCCAACACTTTTTGCTGTCGAAAAAAAACTAACTAGACATAGAGGTGTAGATCTGAAAGACGCAAGTAGGATAATAGAATTCAGTATTCCGGGTGGTAGGTGCTGCATTTCGGTTAACATAATATCAGGCATACTTAATCAAAGGCTGCTTAACTCGGAAAATGATTTTGAAGTAATCACAAAAGCCTCATCCAGTTTAACTCGCTCAAGTAAAATATATCCTGTTATTTCGGATACGCTATTCGTACAATAATCCTACTGTATGGTATGTGAAATACCAATGGCTTGGAAAGTGGCACTTTCAGGGGAAGAAATATTTTTTTTAAAAACTCAAGAGGGCAGATTTCTCAAAGGAGACCACTGTTTGAAATTCAGGCATGCGAAACCTGGTGCACTTGAGAAACCGTGGCATAAAAAGGGCAACACTTTTGATGTGAATGCCAGACACAACACCGCGAAGGACTCCTGGTTCACCTAGTGCAGCTTAACCATCGAGAAGTTTTGTTGTTATTTTGAAACTAAGTCCAAACACGCCCATATTAATTACACCTCCCACACCACCACAAGCTCCCCTTACGTCAGTGTCCCCTGTGTCCACTAACACTCAGAAATTACATCTTTGATACGACATCCTTTTTCTCGTATTGTATCAACTCGGGGTTGGAGCTAATCAAAGCAGGTCACAATCACAAAATTACAGAAAAGTTGTTAGTTGTGTCGTGCTATGTACAACAAAATGGGTTCACGAAAGATGTTCATTTCCATGTTCGCAGTATGAATGGAATCTGAATGAGGAGAAAGGGTAAACCTAGAGGAAGAAAGGAGAGACTTAAATGCATTGTTTTCACGAGATAAGAGAACACAACCTTTGAGGGTTGCGGAAACTAATCATGCAGTCAGACGCAGCCAAGTCGTCCGCACATATCCTGTCTTATCACAGCCTAATGGGGTCCAAAATGATCATTGATTTGAGTTCAAAGGAACCCTGATGAAAAGTCAGAAGTAGCTGAGTCTTCGTTTGGGTAGAAGGGTGGCGCAGGGAATATGGGTTCAGCTTTGAGTGTTTCAGAATCGAGCCGCTCTGCCCAGCGTTCCTCCATCAGCTTCGCTTTCGTTCCCTGATTTGTCTGCTGGAATAAAGCAATACCAAAGGTATCATAGTAAGTACTATCGGGGTAGAAATTCGTGACACAATTTTGTGTGCCCCGAAAAGTCTTCAAAACTCTAGCATATTGGACGCTTGTATACAAAAAGTATCACCGGTAGTGAGTCCTTGTAGAACTTATATTAAAGACGAACTAATTCACCTGAGAAGAGAACTGCTAACTCGTCACATCACACAAACGAGAAGCTGCCGAGCTTAAGACTAGTTTTATGGGAGGTGCGGGTTCATTGAACAAGGCAAGAGTCACAGTCTGACCAACTGTTGGTTCCGTTAGATTAAGCTGATCAGTAGTGAATTGTCATTTGGTTAGAAAGCAAGTCTCGGTCTACGTGAGGATCGATGACAAACAGGTTTTTTTGACTAAGTCATCCAGGGATCATACTAGGAATTATGCACACCGTCTGAAACGCTGTGAAGAAGTGCTGATTCATTTAAATTGGCTCTATGAAATTACGAGTCTGAGTGTTTCCTAAGTTATGATTCGTGTCCTTCCACAGTTTTTATTTTGGATTAACTGTACTATGTGGGCAGTTCACCCCATGATTGGTTGTTCATCTCATGATACACTCGCCCCTAGCTGAAAGGCTATCATGTAACACGAATTTTCAAAATGGCCCGTAGAGCTGCTTAGATTACTGTTTGGTGGCGCTGTCTGTGGGACATGTTTTCCAGTAATCCACAAAGCAACGTTAAGCCAATTTGAGACAAAATGTAATGTGTTGCCAAGCTCGGCGAACAGATCAACAGCCACCTGATCAATTACCAACAAAATATAATCATTGCGCAATTTAGACGGAGAAATGCCTTTGCATGCACGATATCTAAGCAATTAATGTTAGCGGTTGAGTCGGCGAATAGCTGACCCCATTCAAACCATTGTTACTTTGACAAAACCCCACCTAGAATAATACTTACTGTTTTTTGTGATCCGCTTCTGGTGGAGGTTTTTCCATTTTTCAGGCCAGCCTGGTGGGACCCACTAATAATGTGAGCTGATGACCGACATGAAACCATTCTTGGTTTACGCTTGCGTGTCTGAATTCCCTCTTTTTTCATTGAAATTGGACGATTCACCTGAAAGCACATGAGACAGTGGCACAACAATCAGACTTTGGTTCTTTTGCATTCTGAATCTGCAATATTATTTGGCTGTAAACAATATCTACCAACCTTCATTTTTCTTGTAAACCGAATAAGTTTTGATATGCCACCTGTCAATAAAATATTAAATTCCCACTCGTCACTATTAACCGATAACGAATGCTGCGAATTCTGAAAGAGGATTTTTGAAACTGTTCTTCGAATCCCTAAGTGAGCACAGTGCTCCTAAGCATTGGTTCCCAGACTTTTATGCAGCACCGTTCTTTTTTCCTCTATTTGCAAAACAGAGCGCATAGGGCCGTGAAAGTCCCCACAGAGATAAAGCTGTTGAACTGCACACTATCCTTGCTGACTAGAGTTGTCCTCAGTTGAATTTCTGTGGTTCTTAGCAATGGATTTCATTTCTTCTCTGGTTGAAAGAAATCTGGGGGCTGTACGTTCAGTTACCCTTGGAGTTAGATACCTTGTTGATTCAGTGTATCCGCAGATGAACCTGTAAACTGCAAGGAGGCAGAAAATTACATCAACGTAAATACCGGAACGAATCGGTACTTGGCGAATAGATGACAGTAATTTTAGCCCAGTTGCTTGGTTAGTCCATTTGATCATGTATGGCGATTTTTCTCGACAATAATACAGACCTACGATAGTCATTCTAATGCGACTCACCCCTACACAGGGCAAGTAAACCTGGATCCGTTCAGCAATTGAGATTTTCAAGTACAGTAGACTTCTTTCTCAGCAGTTTCATGAGGTCGCGTGAAGTTACGAACCTTATATGAATGCCTCCATGGGTTGTTAACCCGTCTAGGAATTTAAGCAAGCGACCATATGATCAGCACTGTTGGTCCTAGGCTCAAAAGAGCCTTCATCCAAACTTCGAACTAAAGACTGTTTCTTATCAGTGCTACATAATTTAAGAAGCCTTCTGGAATTGACCCGTTATAACGAACAAAATTTTAACACGTCGGTTTCCTTATTCAAACATTAGTGTTACAAAGAACTTCGTCCCAACAAGTCAACTTTTGCAACGAAACTTTTCTTAGCATGATAAATTTTGTTGTACTGGAACGTCACTGCAAAGATAATATTACAACTGGACTCGAAAGTATAACCAGTAACTTTGGTAGGCGGTCAGGGAACCAAGGTGATCTAAGAACCTTCATTTCTGAGGCGACTATCATGCATTATGACCGGACATAGATTAGGTTTGACGGAATTACATTTTGGGCTGGATGGATTGGCAGAACGACTGTTGAAACAGGCTGATATTTATGACACGATGACTGTATTAGGGATCGTTGCAAACCATACTATTCGTAAAAATGTATATGTGATGCTGCAGATTACAAGGTACTCGATGGCCTTATTCTAAACAGTGACCCATTCAGGTTATCCAAGGTGAAGTCTAGTCAACTTCAATGCATTATTGGAACAAATTGCAGAAGCCGTACAAATGAAATCCCTGCTGTTTGACAGTGTGTTTAAAATTTTGAAAATCTCTAGTCAGTAAAGACGCACAGCGTAGCACTATATAAGATTGCTGCTCGCAGTTACCTTATGCAATTTGTAATACAGTCCACAAGCGTTGCACACGGGATCACCCTCAGCGTTTCGCCGCCAAAGCGTCGTTGCAGACGTGTTGCAGTTGGTACATATTTGCCCCGGACGTCTGTTGGCTTGATGTAAATTGAGCTACAATTTAGAAAAAAACAGTTGGGCAGCTTCATAGCAGTCAAACATCAAGCATGTGATTTGTTCCTGAAAGTTGCTGACATATATCAGGTGATGAGAAGGTCTAAAAAGAAGATTTCTGCAACACTTCTAAAAAATCCGTTGCACTTCATATACGCATGCAAATTCATATCCGAGTTTCAGGATAGTTCGAAAAAAGTGGAAAGCGGTAGGCATGGGGTCTTTTCTTTTGTTAGACATTTCCCCTTTTATTCCGCCATCTTTCTCACACTCAGGGCTTATGAGGTCATACAGCTAGCAAGTCAGTATGTGACCTGAAGTCAAACA
The DNA here is from genome assembly GCF_000715545.1 of Opisthorchis viverrini. Lineage (NCBI taxonomy): Eukaryota > Metazoa > Platyhelminthes > Trematoda > Opisthorchiida > Opisthorchiidae > Opisthorchis > Opisthorchis viverrini. The sequence goes on from NW_008751804.1 coordinate 85,806, forward strand.
GCAGTACTAGAGAACATCAAAATCACCTATTATTCCGACGCGTTGTTGCCCTCTCCCAAAGTACGAACCTCAGAATTGGGATGACTGTACAAAAGCTCGCATGCGACTAGGTGTGCAAACTCATCGGAACAATACAGGATACCATGGGATGTGAAATTATATGGCGCTGAAGAATTAAGGTGCAGGACAGCTGCTTCATGAGAAGATGAAACGTCTCTTTGGCACTCGAGAAGTAGACGGTTTCTCCGAGTTTTTACCAGCTTTATGTTCAACTTGAAGAAATCATCGAATACTCGTGGCCAACTGCGTTCATTTGCAACTTACGTTGATGCTAACAAGAGTCTCAAGTGAATTCCGACTGACCTTTTTCTGGTATGCTGGAAACTGGGGGGAAACGCTTATATGATGACTCCCAATAGGGATGAATCAAATGGTGAGCTGAGCTCCTGGCAGACATACACTGAGTCTTATGTTGAAAACATACGCAGCAACATCTCGAATATCGTACCTACCGAAACTCGAGGCAGTTTTTGTGCAGCATAAATCAGAGTTTCAGCCGTGGTTCATCTGAGCTCCCCGTTAACGACAGCTTTATATGCGAATGAACGTCATCATCATCGACAGCGTGACATCAGTCTTCAACACCGATGCTTCGCTGTCGTACAGCCATGATTTATTTGAAAGCCTAATTGTAAAGAAAAGAATAAAGGTGGACTGGGAAAGGATTTAGTGCTAGCTTACCACAATCGTTCCGAGGTGCCTACACCTCCAGACATTCACTCAGGCAATCTGGATAGAAACTGACAACAAGAACGCCATTGACATCGGTTGGCAGCCATATCTTGTAATGTCTCCAACTGAAATACATTAACACCGCTTTTTTTCGGATTTTCCAGAACGTCACCAGTTATCTTCTCTTGTCCGAATAAGCGTATTTTGCCAGAAGCAAAATGTTTTTCTTTTTACCACTGAAATACATTAACACCGCTTTTTTTCGGATTTTCCAGAACGTCACCAGTTATCTTCTCTTGTCCGCGGTGATACGAAAGATCCAACAGCTTCCATAAACTTCTCTCAAGATCACCGATAGGTTCACAACAGAGTGAAAGTCTGATCTAGGATGTGGCCGTGAGTAGCCAAATACTGCGAAAAAATTAACCGCGATTTTGTGATGTAATTGGCATGTAGAAACGCAGTATGACATCTTTCGTGCAATTCCATTTACCGAGAGTAGTTCATTTGTCGTCACAATCGCCTCTCGAACAACCATCTTCATAATATCGAATGACGAAAATATTTCATCTTTCCCGCAAGTAACTTACCTGGACCACACAATTGAAACGTTTCCTAACAGCTGAGTATCACTTTCTTCCGGTCGATATGGCCATTTTCCGATCCATTTATCACGGCTGAACGAGTTCCAATACAGTATCTTCTTCGTCTTCGGAGTGAGGCAGATTTATACAGTTTTCGAATTGGCTCATGTGACTTCCGAATTCGATTCAGTCGCTGCATGATTACAGGTAGTTCTTGGTAGCGTCCTCTTCACCCTTCCAAACTCAATGATCACTTAAGGTAAGGCAGTGGGCTTAACTGAACAGTCACTACTCACGGCAACATTTGTCTGGTGGCCCACACTACTCACGGGAGGCACCCTATGCACTCACGAATGGCCAGCTTTTGCGAGCCATTATTCTGCCTCGTCGATACAACAATGGTGACATGAGGTCACACCTGATACGATTTTGGCTTTAAAGTTGCGGAATACCAACAGTATGTGCTGACAGATGAAAATAGCATAATACTTGAACTTAAAGGTATCCGTCTTGGACCATCATGTGGGCTATATTAGTAATAAACCGAACCTAGATTACATACTCAGTCTACTTAGTTGAATCCACATAATGGTGGTCGTCGGATACCAAGTCCAGAATTATGGCCCGCAATATACAGTCGATTATTTATAAAAACGGCATGATATCCATACAAACTTCGAGAAGTTACAGAGTCTCGGTGGTGTGAACGGCTTCAGGTCCTAAACAAGGGAACACACGTTTCAGTTAATTAGTGACATTAATTTGTTCACTTCGGAATGTTGATGCTCTTGTGAAGGCCCAGTCAGACAATGCTAATTTTAGGATCACCGCCCCATACAGAAAGGTTGTTTTATACTTTCACGGAGTTCCTTTGCTGTATAGGATTACCCATCAACCTAACAACGCATCCCCGATCAAGAAAACGAGTTCCCAATGTAGTCAGAAGGAAATATAGTCCACTAGATACGACTGGATTCAAATGTCAGGAGGCTGTTCATATCATGCCTTATTATTTTTACTCAGTTTGGACTCTTCATCACAACACTAAATGGGAATTCATAAAGTCACTGCATTCAGCTTATGATCTGTGACACTGAAGCATGTAAATACTGCACTGCTTCTATTTTTGATTCCATCGTAATCCCTGACTTCTCAGTTATTGCCAAGGCGTTAGTGTTCTTCACTTGCAGTGAAACATTTTTCTGTTTTAAAACTCCAGTCGAGTTTTTCTTGATTCCAACACTAATAAGAAGCCCCTCTGCATTGGAACCAAGTTATAATGGTATGCAAAGCATCGGGTATAGACATTTGCCCTTTTTCAAATCTAAGCTAAGGTTCTGCTCTGAGGAAATCGGGTAATACTAATAAGGTGGACACTTTCCTTGAAAAAAAGGAGTTTTTTTGCAAAACCTTTGTGCCTCCAAAGCCTAAGTGGAACATCCAGTGCTCAGTGGACTAATCCTAGAATATCTGATGGTCAGGGCTGTGTAAATAGTCGTCCGGCCATTGCTGATCAGCCTGAAGCCAACATCAATCACTCAATGAGACGAATGGCAACTACTGGACATAGTTTCTATGCCGAGCTACTAACTGAGGTGACCAACCAAAAATAACGTGTGTGCCAACCTCCATTATCATCATCATCATCATCATCACCATCATCATCAAGGCCACCATTATCATCGTCATCATCGTCATCATCATCGTCATCATTGTCATCATCATCATCATCATCATCATCATCATCATCATCATCATCATAAGCCGCAGCATTAGTAGTAAATATAGCAGCAAAAACAACATCGTCGTCGTCGCCAGTGTGCACAGATGTATACAGATAGGGAGTACCCTAGTCAAACAAAAGTCCATCGCCTACTCTGATTAATTTTGTTGCAATGCATGTGGTTTTCAGCAGTGGTACTCGATACGGAGGGATGCTAGTATCACGAAGAATAAGGAAAAACTTACATTCGTAGAACTGAGTAGGTCGAGTGAAAGATCTCGGTGTGAGGGAGGACAGATTGTTCAAGTGATATGGGAAATAACTCGCTCAGCATTCACTAACGGCCTGCTTCCTGGGCCTTGATTTATGCCTTTTGGTCGTTTCTGGTTTTTCCAGCTTCCCCATTTTGCACCACCTAGTGTTCCCATCTCTTGGTTTATAGGCAGATTAGGCTTGTGATGACGTCTAACAACCCTTATGGGTGAAATATGCTCAGCGTCCGAGGCAATAAAATGTTGTGTCAAGCAGCGAATGTGGTTGTTTGACAATCCAAAAATTGTCCAGTGGGGGCTCAGTAACACCGCAGTCGAAAATCTCGGTCATAAGACTGTTCTTCCTCACTTGAAACTTCTTAGAGATACAACCTTTACGGCGTCACAAATAATGTTTTGGTGGGCCCAGATCAGAGAGATTTTCGATAACTAAATTATGGGTTAATTAATGAGAAGGTACCTGCAAACTTACCAGAAGTTTTCACCGGACAAGAGCATGGTCTTATTGGGTATCCCAGGAAAATCATGTGTCAATAATAAAGGCTTATGATCAGTAGCTAATGTTTTTGATTTTTTGGCCTTGTGGTTGCTCTCCAATGGGCAAAAGCGCCGCAGCGCAATAGCACCCACTACACATAGCTTCAATACTACTGAACAGGAACTCCATTATTATGAATTCTGGATCGGATCGGATAGCATTTCCTGTGGGTTCCTAGTTTTGAGATGAGACTTTTGTGTTCTGGACAAAGTGGCAAGTTTGTGGTAAGAATTATATTCCTCGGATCCGAGGTACAGCTGATTGGTGCATGAGCGGAAAATAGTCGAATATAGAAAACCAACGTCTCTACTGGAGCAGAAGCAACCCATTACAGCCATCCCCTTGAGTTTTGTGATAAGTGCACATTTGATGACCTCAAGTAAGGATGAAATCACTGTACAGTGCCTGACAGCTTGTCAGCATAGATTCGCTTCAGTGACTGGACGAAATCGTAATGTTATGATCACCAAATCTCTTCACATTACAATCGACTTTAGGATCGCCTGAAGTTCGTACTCGACAGTATACAAACAACAGATGCCCAGAACTGGATTTCCACACTCGGACAATGTATACTGGCGTCGAAAACGCACCAGATGTTCACCAATAAGATAGTAAAAGCGCGCCAGAAGCAACAGATTTGTCATCTTGTTCAGGAGATCCAACTTTAAAGACTGTGGGGGAAACAAGGCATGTTCGACTTGAAAGCAGGCGCACAATGACGAAAGTGAGTAGTGGTAGGCTAGTCGTCAGTTTATTAAGGAAAGGACTGATACATCTATATTTCTACAGATAAATGGTGTGGAAAGAGAGTTGGGAGATAATAATGGAGACAGATGGGAAGTGAGAGGAGCATCCTGTTCTCGCCTGCCACCCTCCCCACATATAAAACAAGTTAGGCTCTCTGGCTGACGATGCCATGTGACATAACATTACTGGTGGTTGTGTAGTTCTCAATTGTGCACGGACTGGGCTATTGTCGTTATCCTTTCACTTGAACAGCAGAGCGACCGAAGGCCCCATCTACAAACTTCTGGTTCAAAAGTCGGAGTACAATACAGTAGTGCTCGGTATAGTCCTATCAGTTTGCTCTGCGGAACAGTTTGCCAGACTTTTTCCAACCACCAAAAGTGCGGTTGTGTTAGGCTTCTCCTCAGTGACCAACTCATTATGAGAGTGGCACTTGGATAACCTGCAGTTCTAAATCAGTTGGCCAGGGGGTCACACAAGCTTCGAAAAAATCTGCTGCTCGGTCTTTTCTTCTCTCTTCCTTCGGTACGTAAATAGACAATCCAGAAACGCAACTAACAGTCGACCACAACATTTTCCCAAAGTTAAGTCTGACGCCTAAGAGTGTTATAACACAAGCGTTGTCGTTCCATATTTTGGGGATAGTGAACTGTTTGAAACAGAGGATCACATCAAACATACACCTACCCAGTAATTTGTCTATTACTTCAGTATCTCACCGAAATGTTGTGCTCAGAAATCCGTTCTGTTGCTAATCCAACCACGACAGAGTCGTCTCACAAGCCACGTAAAAATATCATCAAACCAACTCACCATGGTGGATTCAAAAGTAGGAGTCTGACTTCCATTTTGTTTTCGTTGAAAGCCCGGACTGTCAGGCTCTTTTCGGGGTGGATGGATGTAAGACCAGGAGCTTCTTTTCAATTCCTCACCATTTGGACGTAAACTGCTATTGCGAAGTGTGCCGGTGATCGCCTGCGATGAACATGGGGAAAAAACTGGTTCACCCCAATACGGTTTACTCAAAAAACCCAAAGGAATCTGCGCACTGTACTCCCATCCGAATGAACGAGAAGTCGGCGGGACATAGGGTGTATCGATTCGTTTCGATAGGAGAGGGGGTTCCGATTGACTGTCCAGGGTGGAACATCGGGATGATTTTCGAAGAAGACTGTTGTCTGACCAATATGCGCTAATGTTCAGTGATTGGGAAGGAGCTGTTCTGCCAGAGGGATAATCTGTTTGGAGTACATTGTCCATACAATGAAGTTCTCCGGGTTCATTTTCGTACGGTCTGTTGTGATGGGTCGAAATTCCCAAAGGGTCGAACAAAGTTGGATAACGAAAAACCTGCGAAGATGGTATATCACAGCTGTACCCGTCAGGTACAGGTGTTACTGTCTGCAAACTTTGCTGCCTTGATCCACGCAAAGGTTCATCATTTCCGACTAGGAACGGCGAAAATGAAACAAGAATGAATAAACAGCACATAGGGTACGAAATATCTCTATGATTTGTTCGATTTGGAAATATGTTATAATTAATGACCTTACCTAGATCAAAGATTGACTGCAGAGTTTTCTTCATACTGATTCAGGAGGAGTTGGTGAGGCCGGTTTAAACAAGCCTCAATAACAATCACAACAATATTGATAATAAAAATAATTTCAGCAGTAAGGTGCAACATTCGTTTGATCAAGGGAGGGACCCAACTATCATCAAGACTAAAAAGACGGTAGCTCCAGGAGAGCGCTAAAAAAAAGTTCGCCACCTCGTTTAAAGGTCCTTATACAGCAAACAGCTGTTTCGAATTTCCGTCAGCACATTCTATTTGCTGTCCTAAATTATTGGCAACATCTCGAGGGAAACATTGCTTTCGCCTTGCAGGAAATGGCACGTTTACGGGTATCGTCAACCTTAGGCAAGGAACTAGACGAAGAATCAAGCCAAAGTCTTTGTGGTTTGTGTGAGACTTCGTCCTATAACTTATGTCACTTCGTCCGTCTGCGTTGAAGAGATTCATGAGCACTCTGTGAAACTGCAGACGCTGATGTAGAGAAGGGGTAAATGGTACTATTGTAAATATCATAATCTTTTGTTTTGGACTGTCGCTCACTAAACGACGGTAGCTCAGGAGAGCGCTAAAAAAAGTTCGCCACCTCGTTTAAAGGTCCTTATACAGCAAACAGCTGTTTCGAATTTCCGTCAGCACATTCTATTTGCTGTCCTAAATTATTGGCAACATCTCGAGGGAAACATTGCTTTCGCCTTGCAGGAAATGGCACGTTTACGGGTATCGTCAACCTTAGGCAAGGAACTAGACGAAGAATCAAGCCAAAGTCTTTGTGGTTTGTGTGAGACTTCGTCCTATAACTTATGTCACTTCGTCCGTCTGCGTTGAAGAGATTCATGAGCACTCTGTGAAACTGCAGACGCTGATGTAGAGAAGGGGTAAATGGTACTATTGTAAATATCATAATCTTTTGTTTTGGACTGTCGCTCACTAAACTCGATTACGAAACGTTGTTTGACAGAAGACGACCGATTTCATCCTTCTTAGAGCCCGTCTTGTAGGCGCACATTCCGAATTTCTGTCACGCTAACCTTCTACTTGAACCCAAGTTGTACACAAATTGTGAATTGTGCACAGCTGAGTAATCTGTCCTTCCAAGAAAATATACTGCAAAATATGGGAGGCCATACCGACGGAAAAGTGAGGCAATCTTTGTTTTCTTCTTTTAATTTATTGCATCGCCATTTAGGAGATAAAGCTCTTATTGGTACTGATAATTTGACATTTATTCGAGTTTAAAACACTACTGAGTTGTGGCCTGAAACTAAGACATTTTGGTCACCCTGATAAATAGTTGCTGTCCTTCGCTGACTATTATTGTTTGCAGTTTGATTGTCCTTGTTTCAGCGCTCCGTATAGTGATGGTTGCAAGTCAGAACCACCGAGAACCCCACGGCTGATCAGTCTTGTAACCATCTCCAACACAACTTCCACTGGAGAAACATGTCCGCTTCCCAAGGTCCACAGTAGCATCTGAGGCTTCCTTACTAAAAATATACGTGGCTAGTTAGTCTCGAAATGGAAGACACTCGCAAAACAGACAGCTTCACTAATGCCGGGAGGCTGTGAATCATTTGGGACTGCCATATTCGCAAGGTATTTTTCACAAACTAGATGGACTATCACGGTCACTGTAGATTTTAAGGAGCTCATTCTGTGAATCATAACGTAAGCTTGGTCAGCCCGACTTAAATCGTCTAGAGATTGTCGCTGTGTGACACTATAGTTTTTAGGACTCTCCTTGTACAAGCGGCAAGACCTACTTTCTTGAAAAGCGATGAGGATCCAAAACCAATTTTCAACAAACCGTCCAACCAAAGACGAGTCCGCACTTAGATGAAGGATACCGTGTTTCAAAAGTTGGAACCCTCCTTTCCAAAACACTCAGTTGCCATGGTACTGGGGAGCATCTCTGTCCTTCTGTCCACTGATGATCAAATAAATCTACTTGCTGGAGCGAGATGGCTCAGTGACCAGAGCGTGAATTTACTGACTGGAAGGTCCGCGGTTAAAACCCAACCTCTCCATCTCGATTTCTTCTATCTAGGCTTGGACAGCGTGGTAACAGCCCAGTCCTCGTGATTCCTTCTCATGACATGACAGCAAAGCACCGGAAGGGTATCACTGCTGAACGAATATCTTATAAATATAGTTGGTAATCGCTCAGCGGTGTTAATGTAGCACATCTCTAGATGGCTGATCATGCTACACACATGAGTAATTCGTTCTACCACAGGTTAATAGTTGTACTCCGGACTACTTTTGTTAGTTACCCCACCCTTGATTCACTACTTCCTAAAAAACGTGTGATATGTAACCCGTCTGTTCTAAATGATTTTGCATACTAGCAATTACATACGGATTCAAATTCAGTCAATACACGAAAGAAACATCTGAAATAACGATAATTGGAGAGTCGTTTTCTATGTGATATAATACCTGGTAAAGGGCTAATTTTGGTGAAGCCATAGGCCCGGTGATCTTCATCCCTCATAGTATTTTGATTTCTTGGAGAAGACGGGTATGTACAGGGCACACGAAGTTCCGGATGTTGGTAGTGATCACCGAAGATAACTGATGATGTCTGTTCACTCGATGCAGTCGCACTTGATGCCTCAGATGGAGGATAGGGTCGATAGGATACACAATACGCGCAAAGAAACAATCCGGTTACTTCGTCTCGTGCCCATTCTAACGATGAACTGGGGTTATACATACCACAGCGAACACATTGGACCATTTCACCGCCTGTCCTGATTCCTAATGGGGAGTGGGATTCTGTAGAAAAACAAGGCAGCAATAAATCATAAGCAGACGGGGAAAAAGATGTCCGTTGCAAATATGTCTGAAGAACCGTATGAAATACCCTTCATTCTCAGTATCGAGAACATATTCAGAATGAATATTCTGAGCCTGCTTTTCCAGCAGAGCAAAAATCCGCCTGGGTGAATAGTTTCCTAATGGGCTTCCGTATCACGCACAGTATGGAAACATGTAGAATGAACCACAAGTGTTGTCGCACAGAAACATATCCGGGCAAGCCAAATAGCCACAAGTGAACACTTCTGTGGATCAGTTTGTCTGAATCCTTAACAGCGTCCATGTTGAATAGAACGGAGCATCACTAAAGTGGGAATTCCGATCGCACGTACTTCTATCATAATGGGACAGTTGAATGCAGTCAGTGTGAATCGCTACCGATTGCAGACATTAAACATCCTCAACACAAGTTGGTTGGAAAGAAATAGGTATAAATGGCTATAATATTCACGGTCAAGTCAACTGCTCCTAAGCAACACAGCCGAAGTTTGTGCGTTTATCAATACCGAGTGAACGTGGTGACAACCCAACCTAAATGACAGTGAAATACGGATGTTCCTAAATCATACTAAACGATTTAAAGGACGCCAATTTTAGACACGATCAGATCTTTGGAAACCTTTTCTTCAGTGGGACCTCTAAGAAGGTGAACATTGGCTTCCACTATAAACCATGAACCCGACTCCCAGATGATTCAGAAAACTACGGAGACAACTTCAACCCCTCCCCCTCCGATAGTCGCTCTGATCACAGTGCTATCGACTACTTTAAGGTTTGAGAGGCTCTTTTATTCTTCATTTGTGAGAAGCAGCTTCAATCTTATGAGTTTCGTAATAGTGTTGACTTTGGAACAGGAAATCCGCCTGAAGATTCCTCCGTTTCATGATCGATTTTCAACTGACCCTCTTTACTAAATGTAATAAAGTGGAAAAACTAACATTTATCGACCGTTTTTCAACACTGGTGTAAGCTGTAATGCGCAAGTAAACAGTGGTAGGCTGTCAGGCGTACATGGCTTATCAGACACGTGACACATCAAGGTGCGAATCCTGCCGAACAATAGAAAAGTTGGAACTGTTGCGTGTAATGAATTGTGGTCAGTTACCATGCTTAAAACAATCAGGTCGTCTGCGAAACCGAGACATCACACCTCATGATCCGTGATTCTGTATGAATAGAGCAGAATAGAGCTCCTATGCTGGAATGCAGTGATGAGGATAGGCAGCTGCACAAGCACACGTCCACCCCACCAGTTTTGTTTTTTTTCTCTGAAGTTACATGGTTTCCTCCCATGTTAGTCGGATACATGAGTTTGCTGTCCGGAGTGCTGCTGCTGGTTCTATTGCTGTTGCTGCTGCTGCTGCCGCGCCTGTCATTACCGCTGCTTGTTTACTCGCCTTATCAGTATGGGTAAACATACAGTGGATGTGGCAGGTCGCCATGGCCATAGTAGAAGTCGAATGGCTTGCTGAAGTCGAACAAGGTTGCTTTGTGGGTGGCGACCGTTCGAAGAACAAGCGGGACATTCGAACGCATGGGCTGAAAAACTATGCTCGTTGTTCCAAAATTACCTTCCCTCTCTCAATACTTGGGGTAATTCTACTCGTCTGATGATAGTACACGGTGAGTGGCTGGTGCACGAACTGGGATCAGTAGCTTGCAATGGTAAAAGTCAATCACGGCACGGCGTACAGTACCGATATTGTAGTATACGATGTCTGTCATTTTGATTGATTCATATGTAAGTATTGGTGATGTACAACTTTGCTTACTGGGCTTTGGCTCATGAACTTTATTTCTGTTTTCCACCCACAGAAATTGTCGTGAACACCTGCCGTCGGAGAATCACTGTCCCCAGGTGCTTCCATAGCGTGCATATTACACAATTGGCGACCACGCCAGGATGGCTACCACACACTGGTAGACCTACCACAGAGATCCTGGTTCTACATATGTGCATACAGGCCTCAGAGCTAGCACGTTGCTCACTCACACACGGTAGACGCAGCCCCAGATACAGCAACCTCTGCACACGCTCATCAGCTTAACGCACCACACCACTAGCACTGGCCGGTTCACGTAGGCCATGGTACACCTGGGACGGTGTTCTTCAAAAAGGAGGCCAGTGTAGTATACGGTGTCTGACATTTTGATTGATTCATATGTAAGTATTGGTGATGCACAACCTTGCTTACTGGGCTTTGGCTCATGAGCTTTATTTCTGTTTTCCATCCACAGAAATTGTCGTGAACACCTGCCTTCGGAGAATCACTGTCCCCTGGTACTTCTATAGCGTGCATATTACAATATCAAAGCAGAATCAGAGGGGTAAGGACCTGTGTTAGAATATAGCTGTCTCACCAAAGAAAGCTAACGGCTGCGAAAATCTTTTGACAGAACAAAGGTTTACTTTCATGGGAGTATAGTTCCTACCAATGACTATACAGCGGTCCCATAGTAATGGACCCAAGGAACAATAGATAAAAGCCAAGTGGTCGTGTGACCTTAAGGATAAAAATCAAGCCTCAGTGATGTTGCAAGAGGCTTGCTTTCCCAGCACGCTATACCATCCCATATAACCACATAAGTGTTCGAAATCCTCAGAAAATTACTCTAAAAACAACTTTTGAATGGATTTTGCTTGTGATCAGGTGAGCAACCGAGTAGGATCTCTTAAAACCTCAGTAGATGTTCATACCTTGAGATTTCCTGAATATCGTACAAACTGAAACATGGGGCAGCATGTTCAGCTGATTAAGAACACCGTAAACAAGAGATTCAGTTAGGTTAAATGTGCGTCTCCTGTCAAAACCAGGTTAATATGTAAATGAGCTCATAGGTCGAATTTCGTGCAATTTGGGTTCAAGTGGAACATGAAGTTGATGGGAACTGGGGAACTGCGCCTACCTGGTGAGCCACACGAAGAGTGAAACCAGTCGCGGGCTGCCGAAGAGTTTTCAGGAAGAGTACGAGTAGCGTATTATGTCCATACCACTTATTTGTATCTTTTATAGTCTTCATAGATGTTTGTAAATTGCCATCGAACCACCTTATTATGTTTCACCCATATGAATTGCTCTGCATTATGATAAATGTACAGAATTGTACGGACCGAGTCCAGAGAACCAACTCGTGACAATAGCTGACTGACTCAAGAGTGAGACGCAAGGGTTCGGTTTGGAATATTCTCTTCACTATGTTTTCTACTCCGGCAGCTTGGTAGCCTTGCTTATCCAACCAGCTGGTGTCCTTGGAGTGAAACCGATCCTCTGTACACACGCAATACGGGCGCGTATTTGGGATGCAATTTCCCCTCCTTCGGAAATTCCCCATGAATTCATCTACGCTTGGGTCTCAAACGGTCAAGCACTTATGTATAGCTGCATGTAATTCGGGTGCCAGATGGACCAATCATCTTTTAAAAATGAAGTAAAGGTTAAATACATTCCTTTTGCAGATTGCGGTCACTAGAGCTGAATGTGCCCACTTATCTGTATATCATAGGAGATCAGCATGGAATCAGCCTCCATCACATTCAAGCGACCCATCCAGCTTAAATGCCATTCTGATAGTCAGATGATCCACCATGTGCTGTGCACTGGTAAGATTGAGCAAGCATTTGCTGCTCATGCGACACCGACTGAGTTTACACCTGCCAACAAGACAGCCATAGTGTGCTGTCTAGCTTGTTTTCGTTCCTCAGATCAATTTGCATGATCAGTCAACTGTCCCCCAATCGACAGCAAGTTACACGTTTGGTTCAATTCTGCCCTGCAGTTTTTCTTGCATAGGTTAGCAACGGTGACCCATGATTGAAAACAGTAACCACTCTGGTAAAAACAGAACTCATTTGATACCAGAAGAATTGCCCTCACCAGGTATTTCTTGCAGTGCTCCGAATAGCTCCCTATGAATATTCCACAGTGGAATTTTCAAGTTCCTCCAGAATTGTTATGTCGCGTCACAAGATTACTTATTAGAAGAATGGCTTACTGTACGCAAACTTTTACCGGTTTACAAGTACCTTGAGAGCAAATATGTCAGACTGTGTTACGAAATGAAAACATTTATACGGAATGTTGCAGCTGAACTCATTCCTAATGAATGCACTAGACATGGGGTTTCATTGTATCACTTAAGAATATCTGACTCACCAAAATATCCAGATTTGCTCTTCAATGGGGATCCGCCGATCTCGGGTAATTTTTGTGAGATATCACAGCCTAAGCTTGTCGAAGTATCTACGGAATACTCTGATTTCACTGACGGATGACTTTCTGTTTCCACGGCGACTGGTCCTGACAACGTTCCATTCGATGAACCACTGTTTGACTCTCCGTCTTCTTCAGTGATTCCCTCATCTAACTCGACTTCTTGTGGCACAGAGGCACTTGTCGAAGAGCTGCCGGCATTGTGAATCGACTGTTGGTCACTGTCCAGTTGTTCTATATTACTGTGCAATGCCATCGTCGGCTGCCAGGGTAAAAGCAGGTTGCATGACCCAGATAAATCAGAGTATGTTCCAGTAGCTGGGTCTATGGAGCAATTTGGATTGTAGTAGGTCTGTGTTTGTTGCCCGGAAGAATCCTTCTGCAAGAGAGCATTCTCTACTTCAACGCTTGGCCAGGACCAGTCCGGCTCTGATGAACTGCCCATCGAAGAAGCAACTGCTTCTTGTATCGACTGTTCTACGGGCTGACCAGTGATCCAACCCCCGAAATTCGTTCGGTAATTGGTTTGCAAAATAGAATTCAATGGTATTTCAATGGGTGGACTGCACATTAGGTGTTGTTTAATACGGCCAACAATATGTGGTTCAGGGCTGTACCAGGGATCATGCGTTTTATTCGCTGCCACAGGAAGAGCAGGATGACTTTTGTTGATGTTGTCAAGGCGAGTTTCAGTGATGGAGCCGTATGTATGAAGTAGATCTTCTTCTAGCAGATTCGTTCTGTAGAGTGGTTTCGGAGACATGCAATCCACTTCCGGATCCGATGTCGTGGTGCGAGTGGTTAGAGGTTGTGGGAACGAGTTTTGGAAACCAGAAGTGCTGGACGGATCCAGGTCTAACAGCGAGGCACTTCCCACCGTGTGGACGACTGAAGTCTTTGGACTGACTTTCATGGAGTCGATATGCGTTCGATTACTGAAGTTAGCGTTAGGTATCAAGTCGGTTGAATAGTAGCCGTTAGAGTTTTGAATTACGCGGGATTCCGTTGGTGCATTTGAGTCGTCGAGCCGCGGAGAAAGCGGCATTCTGGAAGAGAGGGACATGTATTAAGTGAGGAACGAAGGAAGTTTAAATGTGGTCATCTGCCGGACACGATGTAGTGAAATACAACTGAAGTGCGTGAAACTACAAAATAGTGATTGTAGCACATATCACGTTACTTGTACTATAAGATGAGTTAGGTCCCAACTTTTTAAACCAACGGAACGCATGCTTGCCACACCGTCTTTTACCCTATCATTACAAACAAACAAACAAATTCATCAAGCAGATAATCGTGGGTAAAGAATCACAATTTATTTCAGGATTTATGTTAATACTTTGGGGAAGGCCGTGTCTGAATCTATGTAGGACAACATTATTAAATCGTAAAGGCCTCAGAAAACTATCGTCAATGATGTAATATGTAGTTGGAGCCTTCCGGGACAGTCAGTCGGGTATACAGGTTGACTGTCATCAAACAATTTAGTGGCTTTCGCTCCAGTGACCACTGTAACGTACACATCCTTGGATAAAGCCGTAAATAATACTGGTCGTCAAAATTTCCTTCAATACTCTCAGTTTGCAAATATGAATTTGGTTTAAATGGAAATATATCTTTTCTGCCTCTTTTCCATCTCTGCTCAACCATTACTGACGTCACAACTACGTCATCGTTGTCATCATCATCATCATCATCATTACCATCATCGACAGCATGATATCAGTGTTCAACACCGATGCTTCACTGCCGTTGTCAGCATCAACATCAACGCGAATAACATCTATAAACCCGGGACTAACTTCACTGCTGTACGACAGAAAATTTTGTGTAACCTTCAAAAATGTTTGAGGTGGATGAAGAAAAAAGGCGGACAGCGAATTGACCTGTCGCCGACCTAGCACACTGAAACAACCTAGTCAGCAACCAACCTCACGATAACTTTTGATAGAGTTATTTCATGCAGTCTCCGGTTACGCACCAGGAGGGTCGCAAGGATTCTGGTAAACAATACTCAGATTTCTCGTAATTTCACTCATGTCCATCTGCTGAAATCACACTTTGTCTGTCTACCTCGCATGTTGCACGGTTCTGAAATGGACTTAGGACTCAACACTCGATGATTCGTCGTGCGTGATGTGTTACTGCAGCACCGTGGTTGATGGCACTAGATGTTTTTGTGGCTGTGATATCTTCAACACCTGATTTATAACCACCTCGATTCTAACTACCATACACCGTCCAAAATCAGTAGCATCTATGAAAAGCCGGTGATCAGAGCTGAAGATGCTAATTCACCCCTGAACCCCATGCAATGACTTCGCTAAACACATTTCCTGCATAGTTACTACAACTATCTACTCCTCAACTATCTACTCACAGACCATTTCTCTTTGCCAGACCTATTGTTGCCTATGATAGTGTCAAGGACAGGAGGTTTTCGAGGGATTGATCTAAACAAGTAGAATGGACATTTGCAACATTCTCCCATTCTTCTACTTCCCCGGGCATCGGAACGCAGTAGACTTCCCGATCTTCACAAACTGTCGGCTTGATCCAAAGTTTGAGGACATTTCCAGCAGGTCTATGGCGTTGATCTACCTCCCGGCCTCTAGTAAAACCACAGTTTTCTCAGGGGACTAATGAATGAAAGACGCTGGTAGGTCATACCGTATACATTAGTATGCAGCGGAAAAGTGCACGACTCGAGTCCACATAGGCGTTCTGGAAGTACCAACAGGCAGTTATCGTTCCGTGCCATCCGTAACTGCATTCTAGTGGGATTCGGTGCCATTTACTTTGTACGTACCGATTTTCACTGCCCCGGTATTTGGTAGCGGCCAGTGCAATAGGTTTTTGGTATACGTTGTCACCACAGGTGGGAGCAATTTGATAGGACAGTTGATACGAATCTAGTACCCGAGTCCTGATTTCTCTGTTTCGGCAGACCGCACACGCCAATTCAGACAGACCGGATTAACAACAGATGCAGCAAACTGGCCTGCTTGTTTTGGAGTGCGAACGGTAATGTGGCGAAGGAAATGGCTTTCCAGGTTTCGAGCTTTTTCCGAGGCTTCTGGACCTGTTACTGTATGGGGCAAACAAAAGACGAAAGACGAATAGAACTGACGGTCCTAGCGCTCAGAATTACACTAAGGTAGGCTAGAGGAGGAGAAGCCATACGTGAAATCGTAACGTGGGCGTCAATAATAAGGTCTTTTCGCTTGTCCGCCCTTCGGCCTTCATGAATTAATGTGAACTTGCTGTTGGCACCATGCGACAAGAGGTGAGATAAGACAGTAATCCAACTTTGAAAATCATGCTGGTAGGCCAGCTGGATACTGTCAGATACCCATTACTTTACAGGAGGACGACCGGAGTTTCAGGCTTGACAGCCTGACCTTAAGCGAGCGAGCGGTCGCTGCCACGCTGTTACGTGAGCACAAGCTTTTGAGGACACAAATCGTTGGCCATGCTCTGCTTCCAAGCTGAAAGACCACGAGACTACCACTGGCACGTCCGGCGTCAGTGATAATGCAACTTTCGCCTGCAGCCCAGTGGGTCACCGACTAGGTAAGCAGTCATACGCACATCATTTCATCCAAGAATTCACAAAACGAGTGTTGAAGCGATTCGCTCAAGCGTGTTACATGTTACTTGACAGCTTACTTTACATCAGTCATAACAAAAAAGTGAAGAGCTAAGCTATATTTCCAATATAGAGCTATTTGTATCACACAATACTGACATTCCACAGAAGCCCGTTGCATTTTGACCTAGGAATATAAAAATATCACTGCTGATGATCCCCGGCAAGGATGAAGCAGTTGTACGGTGCTTCCAGACTATTCAGCATAGATTGCCTTCACGGACAGGATATAATCTCCATTGGATGTTGCCAAACCTCTTCACATTACCATGAACCAATAGGCAGCTCAGAAGAAGGATAATTTCACTAGACGTGCGAGACTTTGTTCTGAGAAGCCAGTGGAAGGCAGTCAACATGTGGCTGCCTCACATGGTTTCCGTAATTGAAGGATGAGCAAGCTATGCCCTGTCTAAGTGAGAGGTAATCAAACCGCTGATTAACTACTGGTTGTCAGACGGGCACTTGTTCCACCAGGATAGACTATATTCAATATTCTACTCCAATTTATTAAAATAAACGTCAGAACGATCAACTTTTTCATGAGCGACCTGGAAACCCGTCTTATCTGTCGTTAAGCCGGATGATGCTGCACAATTAACCTGATTTCTAATCAGGTCTTCAGGGAAAATGCTGCAGTTTTTCTACAACTGGTTCTGATTGAAGGATAAAGCGGCTTTATTGGTGCTATGAATGTCTCAGATCGGAAAGTAGAACTCACATTTCAACATTTCACAAAGGTTTATTGCAGCAAGAACGAACAAAGACACGCCACGATGATTCTCATGGGGAAATAATGGACATTTTACTGATTATAGTTGTGCGGTATGATAAGTTAACATCAGTGCAGATTATTCGTACACCACAAGGCACACTACCACAACAAATAAAAACGATTCTGGACGTCGGCACATATCACATCTGATATGCAAGCCAATATTAATCCCAAATGAACTGGTTGGGGCTTAGTGGAGAGGTGTTCAAGCGGTGATCGATGAAAGCACTCATAACTGACGTTATGTTTATTTGGGTCCGTAACCAAGGGTTTCCAAATCTCCTTCCCTCCTACATAAACTAAAAACCAGTGTTCTTTGGGTTTCTGGGACATGTCAGCGTTTGGTCGGTTGCAGAAGTCAATTACCCACCTTTTAGGCAGGGATATGGCGAACCAATGTGGGTTTCACGTGGACAAGGGCGACATGGGTCATAGATAACAATGGCAATAGAAGTAATACGTCATAAACGAGAGATTCAGCTTGGTTCCAGGTGAATCTCTCGCAAAACCAAAATGGTTTGCAAATGAGTGTGATTCGCTAATAGCATAGCTTGCTCACAACGGAACTTTCAGCATCTCAGTTTGTTTGTTTACCTACCTGTGTTTCCTTGTGAGAAGCTGAGACTACGAGAACCAAGAAAGATGAACCGACTCAAAGAACTGGTCAGTTAATCAAAAGTGAACTCTAATTTGGTCTTCTTTGAAGTGTCTTCTCAGTGATTTTTTGGTCTGCTTGAATGCTATACAGGTTAGTAAAACTAATCAGTAGCCTGATTGAACGTGGTTTGTCACACAAATAAGAGGTTTGCGCAAGCGGTCTTTATACGACCACTTTGTTCGTGCTGACCCTTTCTACCACGCGCAGACTATGGTGAGTACGCCACGCGTGATTTGGTATCAGCCTCCCACCAACCTTCACAATGTCTAATTGAGATGAAACGACACTTGTGGTTAATGTTTCAGACTAACGCCACCCCCTCAGTAGTGTAACTCGAAAGTGTGATCGTATCGACCATACGTCGAATGACTGTTCTGATAAAATGTGACGCAACACCCGTCCGCACACACACGACACAATGTAACGGCGGCTCGACATGCTAACATTACGTACGCTGGCTCGAGAATCTGTCCAAACCGTTGCATCACAATCCGACAGCACGTGCGTGTTTTGACCGCGAGTTTCCCAAAATGTGTTAGGACAAACCCACAATTCGTGAATCGGAGTGATTGAAAAAAAATTAGAGAAAACAGATTACTAGGTTATCAGTTAGAAAGAGGACTTAATCTGAATTATAATTCCCAGTTTCAAATTTGTTATTTTAAGCTTATCGAACTTAGCATCAAGTGTGCTAACTCAGCAGATAGTTCTTCCGACTCACACGTAGTATTCCTGGGTAGGATTGAGTCAACTGACCGTCCACCCTCGCCTGGTCATCTACTCACAAGTGGATCCCAGTAGTCAGATACATTCCTTTAAGGCTTCAAAAAATTGAACCACCTAATTACTGAGTAATTTCACACCATACACTTTCCACAAACCATTCGAACAACTGTTTTAGTCGTCTTCACTTACGAGACCTCTTAAGAACACTAATTTAGTTTCCTTCGGGTTGGATAAAGCTAACCCTGGAAAGACTTGAAGTGAAAAAAACCTAGTACTTCGCAGCTTACAGCTGAAGAGTAGCCTGTTGGTAACTTCAAATTCTGGTGTTTTGCAGCAACTTAAGTTAGCATCAGAATATTGTTTTTACATACAGTAGTTCAGCTTCGAAACTGACTACACAAGAAGTGAGTAAATGTGTTGCAGGTAGCTCAGTGATTAGGGCTTGACGAGAAGGCCTGTGGTTCGAGTCAAAACACGGCATTTCGGCTGCTACTGTCCAGGTTTGAGTAGCCTGGTAGAATCTCAGTCCTCGTGCTTCCTTCGGGTAGCATGGCAGCTAGGCACTGAAAGACTGTCACAGCTGAACGGTTTTTATTTATGTCGTTCAACTATTCTGATGTGAGCTGCCTGTTAATTGCACCTGCTTACGCCCCAACGGGATGTCTGCAGTGCTCTGAAAAACAGACCTTAATTGCCTCACCAGATTAACTGGATTTGAAGTAAATTAGAAGTTCAACTATACTGCTGCTTACTGGAGGCGTGAACGGACCAGCGCCACTCAGGCTCCACCGGACGGTCACCTTGAACTGGAATCGGAACGCACGGACAACGCTCGATGCTGTTGTGTGGCAATAACAAGCTGTTTCTTTGCGGTACTAACTTCCTAAACGACTGATAAACGATCTGTCTTTATGATGCCCCAACATACATACGAACAAATCACTTCACCATCAGTCATAGATGGTGTGGTTCAGTTACTGGTTGTCGCCGTTCTGAAGCGTCTCTGTTGACTATGTTCACGCGATCATCTGTTCCTGTTCCTTTCCCGGGAATACAACTTGTGCACATTTCATTCGGCGACTGAAAAACTCTGAGACCATTGTGTGAAAGAAAATTACCAATACCATCTCTCATAGTCCATTTTGACCAATCCATTTTCTGATACCGACTTCCTGTAAGCAATCCTGCATAATGTTGGGCACTCCCTCGCTACTACGGCACGACCAGCACCCAAAACAATGGGTCTCGGAATTAAACCTTACATACCCACACTATCATTGATGAAGGACACTGCATAGTTTGACTAAATATCAAGCCTCAAGTGAAAGGGTATACCCGTGATGACCTGTAAGTGAAGTGAATTGAAAAGACTGAATACATGAAGAAAACGAAAAGTTCAGGAAACCTGCAAAAGCTTTCTTAATTGATGAGTACAATAAGCTCACAATAGTTATGATTGAATGAAAGCATAGACTAAAAGTATACCTCGTTCCTATCAAGAAAAACCGAATGCCAAGTTCATTTGACTGAACAGTGAAAACAACGATTCGGCTGACCACTCGCTACTGTACAGTCTGGCTGTCGACTCGTACTGGAACCCTTGTCCGTAAACCTGGAAACTCTGACGGTGTTGGAAATACGTAGATGCTCTTTACTGCCGTAGCACTACCAAAATGCCGATTCTGACCTTCTTCCAAATGATATGTTTGAGAACGGAAGGGAAACACCGGGTTGCCACCCGCCTGACTTACTTGCCTTTAGGTGAAATGAACAGATCGCCAGTAATAATGCCTATTTTTAAAAATGGGGTTTTGAAATGTGTTTTGTAGTCATAAATTCATTGGCTTGGCCTTCTCTGCAATGAGGTTATGTTCACTGTCTTTGATACACTGTCTTATGATAGTATATGAGACCTGATGATAACAAACGGGATTCCAGCCGAAAAAAGGTTATGTGAACTGCATCTTTCACTCCGTTCGGTTTTGAAGCAGCGCATTACAGCCTACAGTACTGCCGTCCCTGAAATCACAGACGCCTTCGAGCCTTCCAACCGATTCATTATTCGCAACATTTTTGTGCAACAGGATAAGATGCGAAATTTCGTGAGTATCACACACTCATTGTATTCGCAGACTTGTCGGCATGGGGAGCTTTCCAAAAGAGCTCTGGAAAACTATCGTGTCCGGCAGGGGTGCGTGTCCCATCAGATTTTGTTTGACTTCGTCATTCGTAAGATAATGAAGCGAACTTTGGTGGGTCTGAAGAACCACGGGTCATCAGGCCTCTACTGGTGGAGACTCGCTGATTCAGAATAAGCAGACAAAAAGGATGAAAAGGGAAGCAGAATTGTAAGCGTTACTAGAAATCCCGATCACTATCACCAAATCATTCGGCATGTGCTTCGCATCTTACAATTATAAAGTCACGTGTCGGGACTAGCGGTCTCTGAAAATTTTCCTGGTAACTCAAGGGGGGAAGCCGGATACTGTGGAACGTTAAAGATGCCTCGAAATTTGTATTAACACTTGCGGGAGTGTGGAAGACTAAGTCAGCACGAGCATCTTAAGTGACAGGATTTCATTTATCAATCACGCCAGGTGTGATATCAAAAAGGTATATCTGCGGGTCTAGTTTGACATGTGCATTAAACTAGAGTGCAGGTCCTACCGTAGTACCGCGGTGGGCGGAGAGTCTGATACATCAACAGGTCACCAATCTTTCAGGAACATAGCTAGCATACTCTGGAAGCAAGGAACTCGCAAAGAAGAAGTCAAAAGAGAGAACATGAGTAGACCGTTGGATTCAGAATTGCAAATTACGACAGCTGAGCCAAACACTACGCACCAAGTTATCACTGACGAGTTTTTCACGTTCACTGTGGGACAGAAAGTCTGGAAGTGGTGGAAATATGGATTGGCGGAAGGAAAGGAAGGTTTTACAGGAAGGTTACTGTCAGTATTTTTTGTTTTCCGTGATGGAACTCACTTGACATTCATGTTGCTTGGCTTGGAACAATAAAAGATACGTGGATTAACCGATGTCACTGACATTCATGTTATTGGTTTCTATCCGGACTGTCGTACTGAGTGCTGGAGTTTTGGACGCGATGGGCGTTTCGGGGCAGGACAGTGCCAGTTCTCTCTCCCTGCTCCACCTTCCTCCCAGCATAAGGTTTCATTTGACCGAATACTTGTACGATAGTGAAACACCAGTGCCATTATCTGGTGTTCCTATCAATAACGACACTGAAAATGACGATGACAACGATGGTGACTTCGAGAGTCATGATCACTCCCATCTCAGTGGGTTTAAGTTCTCACGTGTCGACTGGTACTATTGTCCATTCAGATAGTCATACCTAGGTTAGGTAGATATATTTCATCGCTGCCTATAACCGGAGAGCTTAGGCCACAAGTGCAAATGATTGATAAGTTAAAAGCTTATCTCACGAATACTTTCGTCGCCTCCTGAAGTTGGGGTACTCTTATTTCATGATTTAATTTTCACCTAATCACCATTGTTTAACACCATTTGTTCAGCCAACTCGGAGCTGCAGGTGCTCATCAGTTGTTGGAAGCCGAGTGACCGGTAATCGCGATTAAGTGTGTCGAGCATCAGAAGCCACGGTGGTTCGGTGGTGAATTACACATCCCTAATCATCGTTCACTGAAAAGAGTGCTTGCTGTTCTCCGTACCCAATTCAGAGTAGCCCAATCAGAGTAGTCAGCCTTTGACATGACAGAGGGAAATGGAGGTCGATTACGAAAAGTCGGGGTACTATGAGTTTGACTCGCCTTCCAGGATGAGGTCTGATTGATCTCTTCTGTGCATGGTTGGAGGTGGTGCAACGTATGGCTGCTTGTCGTTGTCAGTGACGTTCCTGTTGTCAGTATCTATCAGGACGTGTAGGCACCTCGGAATGATTCTAGTACGCTAGCACTAAGTCTTAGCTCCATTCACTTTAATTATTTTCCATAAAAAAGGAACTTCAGCTAAATTATGGTTATGTGGCAACCAAGCATCATTGCTGGATATTGATTTTGCGCTTTCGCCGCTAATGATATACCGATTTGTTCCTCTTCAAAGAATGGGGATTCTTGTCGAGATGGGCGTTAGGCTGTGAGTGAAACACAGTGTCTACCGGTAGTGGGTTACCTATTTCAGATGAAAATGCGTCAGATGCAGAGTTACTCTCTAGTCAGCACTTGATCACAAGCGAAACTCATTGGAGACTAAAATTGCTGCCATCTGCGTCTAGTAGTTTGAGCAACGAGACTGTTAAAGTTTGCTCACCCCATACTGCTCGTGTTCTTATGCAGTTTGGATGATCAGAACAACCCACAACGTAAGCTGACTTTCGTGAAAGTTGTTCTGCTAAACGGGATTCGACCGCCAAGTGGATAGGACAGAATGGTCTGTTCCTTTGCGTGAGAAATTCTTCCGAAAGGCCTGTGCACTATAGAATGTTACTCTACTGACTTCTTTCGTTTTCCAAGCACCAAACAGGTTAGTTATTCTACCAAAATCCAGGATGGTGGCTGTATCAAATTTTTTCTCGGTTTACAAGAAAATCGGTTCAACCAATAGATTTCACCCAGACTTCACTTTATAGACCAGACTTAGTTCCGCCCTCCCCCCCAACGTAGTTCGAAGAATGTTCACCCCTTCCCCACCAGTATAAAAGCCTAGTATTCCGAGAAGGACGGACGGCTCAGTCTTTCCATACCCACTGTTCAGGTAAATCTTTATGTGTACATAAGAATATGATCGGGCGTTTTATCGTGAACTGAGGAGCGTATATGGTTATACGGGATTATACCCACATTGTAACCACTGCTGTTGCTCACAAAATTTAGGCGAACTCGTGCTTATGTGTGTGGCACATTGAACCTTGAAAGCCCGTTTGGACGCAAAAGACCGTTTCATACACAGTACTGATGTTATTCTTGGCCGAGCTGTAGCGAAGCTGTGGCTTGGGGCTAGTTCGTCCGCATTCATTTCGCACTCAGAAATCATTCTTATCGCCACCACGATCAACAAATGATAGAGATGCTCCGAATTCTGATAGGCCCACAGAGTGTTCACCAGTTCCGGAAGCCCAAGAATAGAATCGAGTAAAATGCCGTGGTGTTTTTTAGTGAACGTCCGCCTTGATCAAGGGTGTGCAAACATTGCACACACACATACACACACAGGAACTTCGGTGAACCCGATTTAAACTGTTCCATACAAGCCGACGCCTGTCAACTAGAACAAACACATTACTGGTAATCAGTCGAACTCCAAAGTGCCGTGTGGTCGTGCCATAGGCAAGCACACCAATACTTGTTTGAACCTGATTAAGCAAATATCATGTACACCTACTTATTTCCTATCACCAAGCTGTTTCGATTCTCCACACCAAAATGTCAACAGTAAAACATCTATTCAGTTAGATGGGCATGAACAAACGAATCATTTCTAGTGCACCATCTTCATATTCACTCAGTCCTGGTCTTTTTTTTCATAAAATCACTTCTGTTTTCAAACCTCACTTGGATGTATGA
This sequence comes from Opisthorchis viverrini, assembly GCF_000715545.1. Taxonomy (NCBI): domain Eukaryota; kingdom Metazoa; phylum Platyhelminthes; class Trematoda; order Opisthorchiida; family Opisthorchiidae; genus Opisthorchis; species Opisthorchis viverrini. The sequence goes on from NW_008751804.1 coordinate 110,360, forward strand.
AGGATGGTGTTTGCCAACCACCGATCAGGTTTCACTACAGGTAAAATTCTACCGCTCAACGGAACCTAAAACTCTCCAGACCGCTCTTACTGGGCAAGGTTGGTCTTGAATACAAAAGGACGTAGACTGTACCATCTCGGGATGCAGAATTGTATGGCATAGTATCCACAATACTCTCATATACCCAGTGTTCCACTAGACATGACCCTGCTGACATAATCTGCTCCTGGACCCATAGACTCGAAGACGGTGTAGTGCTGTCGTTTAAGTTGTGCATTGTGGATGCCTTCGAAATCCTATCCAACTGACTACCCACCTGAGCTGTTCATAGAAGAATGGCGCCTCTTTTCGTCAAAATCTTAGAATTACTTGTACTCTGTGCGTAAATCAAGCCATTATGATTATTGCAAGACTTAATGAAATTTACCATATAAACAGAAAGATTTTGGGAATGGTGAAACATCTTTTTCAACGACTACTTGCCCAGACAAATAGTACTCAGTTCTGAGAGGTAATCTAGAGAATGCTTCTCTTTGAAACGCACCTCAAGGTGCACGAGACAAACCAAACAGCCAAGGGGTTTCCCTCTGGTCGTTGGTTAGCTGCTTCCTCAAGATTCAAAACTGAAGCTCAGCACTACCGACAGTCACACTATTTATTGCGAGTAAAAGACTGAACACCCCGTAATTATAACTCCAACCGTATTACTGATGTTGTATAAAACCAACGATTAGCGAATAGCTCAAAGGACTCCTTTTAAACAGCGACTGTTGATCCAAACACGGATTTATCGGAGTGGTTTAGAATTAGGCTTATTTTGACGAGCTAATAGCACTTACGAAAATTAGACAGTTGTGGAGTCAAAGTGCACAGCCGTGACCGGGAGCAAACGTTCTTCGTAGCTCGGTTGGTGGAGCAACCTTACGGTATATGGGACAAGAAAGGGAGGCGGCCATTTTATTCACGATATATACACTCTGAATTCTTATCTGAAAAGCTATACCTAATATGTTGTGGCTATAGATAACAGCGGCAAAAGTTTGCTGCTTGAACTGCTAGCAAATTGGAAGCATGCTTCAACTAAAACCAGACCGTTAGAGGAGACAGCAAAGGAATCTACCGTTGACATTGCTGTCGCTATCCTATGGATGCTTTTTAATCACGAGAAGCCTGGCTCATATATTTCGTTTGGATTCTTAGTTGTGGCTGGGGAAATCAATGTTGTTCCTGTCCCTGAACTCTAGCCTCTGTCAGTATTTCAAATATCAACCCCATAGAACCTCCCATACCTCTCCTTTGTGAACGCAGAAGCAGTAGCTCTTCAGTTGTGTTTTTTTTCAGAATGCGATTCACTGAACACGCACACCTTGCTCAGTAACTATGTGCTCATTGAACCAAAAGGTGCCCGGATAACTTGAGGACGAAGCTTATTGAGGCTTGCAAAAGACTTCATCCCGCACCATCGTTTATTGATTTCAGGTTGAAACGAAGAAACCAGACCGCTTCGAATTTGGGTAACGGAAATGACATTACTGACGTCTGCTACATGATAGCAATATCTGTGTTTACTTCAGTATGCCCGTACTAACTGTTTAAAGACCATCTCTTGGTAAGCTGCGACAGTGAACTTTTGTAATTGTGACCTAGTTAGGTTCAATATGAATCGGGTTGTGCACCAGCTAGAATGGAAGAAAGGATAGGGGATCTGAGGATGCATACCATCCCAACATCCAAAAATTGGTAAAAGGATATGTTTTTATTCTAGACGGATACTACGCCTTCAGATTGTCTAGCAAGTCATCAGTCATCCACTTTGTGTAGCTTTTTTGGAATCGCTAGTCGAGCTGCGTAACGGAAGGCGATGGTTGTCGGTTGTTGGTGGAATATTTCCAATGGAACTTCCAGAGTCTTCTACGAAATCTTTCACAGAATTTTGCCACAAGCCTTTAACAAGATTGAAGATAATCATGTCCTGGAGAACTAATTCGGGTCACTTTTCTAGGCCCACTAAATTAAGTGAATCTCCATACCATTGTTGCCGTGCGAAAGGCCATAAACGTTTGCTTGACGGTGTATTATGTGATGGTATGGGCTCTAGTAGCCCAAAACCGAATTCAGAGATGATCAAGGACCTTAAACTGAACCACAGAATATGCGACCATACTATGGTACACGTATATCCGCCACTTACTACCTCACGTCATAGAAAATTCAACTTACCTGATTATAAGGAAGCCGTGAAATTCAGGCTAGCGTCAGTGTGAAAGTATGTAATCCGTAGGTAGTCCGAGTGGTGCTCAAATTTAGAAAAGCACTGGATAGCGGTTAGTAGGGTCAGTTATTTCTATTTGTTGTCTATCTATCGGAGGGGTGCTGGCCTAGGTTAGACTGAATTGTTCTACCAATGAAACGGACCAATCAGTGAGCTGCTCAGACAGAGGGGGGTTGAGTCGAACCGTATAGCTAGGATTATTTGAACCCCTCTCAAACCCAATAAAGAGCGTGTGGCAAACATGTGTGCGTGATGTGCCTTACCGTGATCAAAGCTTTCTATTGGTGTTGAGTGATGAACAGACAGGTATCAGCCCACGACTCGCAGTCTGGCAGAAGTACGGCGGTCAAAACATAAACGTGGACAAGTGCTGAGCCGGGTAACGAATAAAAAGCACAGGCGCAGTCTGAAAATGGGGTAACTTACTCGAAAAGCGTATTATCGCTATTCCGAAAGGCTGTCATCATCCGTCAGAAATGAAGAACCCACATCAACCAGCTGAGGTAAAAACCTACAGAATCCATATGGGACAGAAACGGGAATTGAACTCTCGTTCAACTCACGGCTCACACTCAATTAGGAGAGACTAACCCTCAGGTAAATAGGGCATGACCAAGCACTGCCCCAGTTGTGAAACCTGCTTGCAACAGCACCCATCAAAGAGGTGAAAAGAATCGCTAATCCTGATGCATGATGCAGTAGAGAGGTGCAGGTCAGTCTAGAGAACCCAGATACAATATAGGGGCAACATGAAAATGTGCATTACTTGTTATCCAAAATGATAATCATGGTAATAATTAATATTAATAGTGATCTACCTACGAATGAATCCCTGTTGGTACGTGATTGGCAAAACGTGCACGCCTAATGAGATGCTTAAGGTTGATTGCATCATCATAGGACTAAAGTCGAGCACCTTGGAGACAAACGCCGTTGAACTGAAAAGTCCACTATATTTGCGAAAAGGCGCGTTTTGCTTTTACCATGGCGAACTGCCTGGTAAAACACTAGTTCCAAGTTCCTACATTGTTCATTACAAGGATGCCCTCGGTATTTTATCAGCGGTGAAGGTTCTATAGAAGGTATAAGCGTCTTCCACAAGGGAACAACACGTAGCTGGCTTTATCTGAAGTGACTACCAGATGGAGCATACCGAAGCTGATTTTCTCTTGGGAGTGGATTGATCTTGCAGGAAGAGAAGTTTCAGCGGCTAGCGAGAATTGTTCTTTTCCGAAAGATGTATTCTCTTGACGAATGGCAAATGCATATTTCAGTAAATCTCTTTGTTTTAACGGCTCCTTCAAGGTTGTCCAGGTAGACCCTTATCCGCGAGATAATCGCTCCCTGGTAGCTACGAAACATCTCAAGCTGATGCAAGATATGACAGGTTAATAGCTATTTTTCCCCAAATCGTTGAGCGTATCTGCTGCCCTTTCTGGGTAGTGTTTAGTAATTTACTCTCGGTGTACGTATTCTTTCAACCTAACGTTTCTTTCTTCGTGTTGTCGCACTGATATACGCTATCCTGACTATATGCTTCTTATTTTTTACACTTTTCTTTCTATCTGTTCGTAAGTCATAACTCTTGTATGAATGATCGGTGGCTCTTTCTGGGACAAAGATGCAGCGGTCTCACTGAGAGAATCGGACAATCGAAGTATGAAATCACGTGAACATTCGCCGAAGACTATGATGTCCTGTTGTTCGATTTGGCAACTGAATGAAACGGCTGGACAGACCCAAAGGAATGTGTCGACATATACTGAGTTCGAACGCCCTTGCTGCTCTCGCCAGATATCTCTTAACGAAATCGGAAGCCATAACGTGACTTTTCAATGCTCGAGTTGTCGAGATGCCCAACGCTTTTCGTTGAAGAGGAGAAACTAGACCATGAAGCCACTTTCATTTTGGGATAAGATGTGCATTGTCTTTGTTCGGTAAAACACGGTGCCCGTCAGTATTATTCTACCCAGTGGCTCAACCAGTTGACCGATAAGTCAAGGCCCGCTAGACTTTGTCCAAGCTGAGCATCACACATGAGCCTATTTCTCCTGTACCAGGCTTAGTAGCAGAGGTCCTACGTGTGTCACTTCCTAATTTAGAACCTATCGTTCTGGCAGACTGAAGATTAACTTGCTTGATCAACGCTCTTCTTCATTGGGTGTTAAAATCTTCGTACATCAGATTTCATTTGAATGAACCCAGTAATCAATCTTCGTGGTATTTCGTGCTTATTCAACTACTAGTCCGGTGATATGAAATGTCATCCTTTCCGAGACAGAAATAACACAACAGGAACACAGGAACCTACAACGAATGCATCGGTTTGACGCTACGTTAGACGGTAGAGAATCTCCGTACTTGACATCGTCGCTGATTTTAGCTTTAATGGACCGTTCGTATGCACGCTAAAATTACGCAACCTCGTTCATTACCCAAGGCAAAAGTTGAATGATATGAGCCTAGTGAATTAGGCCTACATGCCACCCCGTAATGGAAGCCATGATACCCGGAAGAATTCTCTCACCCCTAACTGGCTTATTCCAGGTTGAAACTTGGGGACATTGGTGTCTCACTGACAGAAATGTGTTGGGAACTGAACCTAGAGCTCAATTGGTGGTGAAGATATCTTACACTCACCACAGTATGCATTTTGTGAGTGGACCGACCACTCTGTACTGTTTACTGTAGTATGCGACAGCAACAGTTGCTCACTATGTTCTCACTTTGTAAGACAAACAGAGTAAAACAAAAGAAACAAGTATCGGATAGGTTTACGGAAAACGAGTCAGGGTATTTTTAATTCACTCAGAGGTCTGCAGTACACTTCACTGTTGTTTCTTACAGCTGTTATGAAATATCCAAACACGAAATAGGTTTGTAGTGTCCATGGCTGTCTGCTTAGAAAGAAGTGTTGTGTAATTTGCTTAACTGTATATCCACCGACCGCAGTCATTTTGGCATCTAATCGAATAGGCAGCTTCATTTATACCGCCACTGACACATACACACACATTGTTAACATAACCGTTCCATCCATCAGACGGGTACTTTTGGGAAGTATATTACCTAATGCACCCTCTTCTTACGACCAGACCAAAGACTGGAAAACTGCTAATTATAGATGACTGAATAATAGGAATCTGGAAGATTGTGATACCTGGGTCCAAAACTGTGGACAAAAGAATGCCATAGAGAGCCCAACTATGGGTTGCATAATTAGACAAGCAGGCGCGTCTGGTCTACACAGCAAATACTGAAAAGCCTGCCATGAACAATAAAATGCAAATTTCTCATCTTTCAGTCAGAAATTTTTGTTGTATCTAACACCGAGGAACAAAACAGCTTTATTGCGAGGGAGTGCGAAGGTTAAAAGGAGCCTCACGATAAGTAAAGGTCACTTTTGACATTGATCCAGGCAGTCCGATCGGCAGTCGGTGAACATTCATCATCATCGACCGTGCTTTTATGAAATGTATGAACACCCATCATCAAAGACTATCGCTGAATTGACTGAATGCTTGAGCTTTCGGTCAGAAGCCGGCTTTTCTGGCCTGGATGTTTGACGGCTTCCCTACTGAGATTGTGGTGGGATTTGAGTGTCTCAGTAGGTTTCGCACGTTCTGGGATTACTTTCAGGAATCTGACCTCACCGACAATTTCTATTACCACAGTTGAGCACGAATAAAGCACAGAATCGAGATTGGTTTTAACCCTTGTGCTCTGCTCCACCTGATCGAGACGATTCAAGTACCTAAATATCTGATTCCGTCAGGATAGCTGGGTTGCAAATAATGTTCGATACAGATATGCCAATAGTGTACGATAGTTGTTCAAGGTTTCGCCAGACTAGCCCAGACAGAACAGTAAACGCCAACAAAACGGCAGGTCATTTCCAACCGTAACAGTCTCTCTGTGTACCGGTCAGCCGCGGCCACTACATCGTTTACCAAAGGCACATTGGCTATTCACCATTGATAGGCGTACTGTTGTACGCCTGCCCCGCGTTTTGACAACTATTTGAAACCGTGTCCGGTCTTTGCTTTTTCTACCTTTTCAAGCTTTACAGTCCCTACTTTTAAGTTATGACAGCATTAGGCGTGAAGTTACGCCCTAACAAAACACCTAAGATGTGCGGTGTAGAGCAAAACTTATTCTCATGCAAGCAATGACTCGAACTGCGCTCAGATGTTTAAACACATCTATCAGCTCCGCATTCACTAAGCTTGATATCTTAAATGTTGCCTTTCCAAGACACCGTATTGTCAGGTTGCCTTGAGTGAGCATCCGTTAACTGAAACCTGCGTATCCATTGTCCATGACTTAAACGTACCAAGTGCACTCGTTTCAGCAGCCGCTCGTACACCTGCACACAGGAGTCAATAACACGGTTTTCAAGCTTCAGACTTCAAGCTTCTACTTTTCGCGTCACACCGCATTTGCTCGGTATTCAGCAGTTTGATACGAATGTGAATGGTAAAATGCAGCTCGGTGGCAAGGCGAGAAAGCGCACAATGATCTGTTTAGGAATGATCGATCGAAACGTATGATGGACAGCGGTGTAGAGTGTGCGTCGAGGTATGTAATTAAGAAGCTCAAGATGTTTCTTGTGGTCTGTTGGCGGAAGTCCTTCAGTGAATTAGTCAAAGTGAACCATCGGATCGAATGATTGTAGAAATCCACATTCATCTGTCTGCTGATGGCGACTTGCGAAGTTCAGGCACGGGGTGCCCTTTTCACTTGGTGGTCGCGAACCCTAGATGTCCTCAAGCTGTTTGATACATTGAAAAATAAAGTTTGCATCTGTAAATTTATGCACTCCTGAACTTGGCTCGTCAACTGGGCTTGTATAGAGTAGTGTACTCCCTCGTAATCTGAAATACACAATTGATGGACACCCAAAACGAGAAATTTACTCGAAATCCTCGGTAAAACCATTTTGAACTTAATGAGTGTGTAGCTACATGCAAATCCTGTTGATATAATTTCGAGGACCTGTTTCAAAAAGGAGAAAATGGGCAACTGAATATGGAAAATTTTTAACTAACCTTGTAAGCAATGTCAGCTCGTGGAAAAGGGTTGAATTATTCCAACCTAATTAATCTGCTGAATTCGGACAACGAAAAATCGTTCATTATGCATATTCTACATAAGCTGTTTTCCGCTCCGCCGTTCTCCCGCTCAGGTTTCGCACCGGAAAATGAAATTATTACCCCCCCCCCACCGAAAACCGTGGTGTACTTGGATCAACACGTAACAGCAGTTGGTGTTCAGCGACCACTTGAACCTGTACTCGCAGTGCGATATGTTATTTAATCTGTTTAATCTATCCGGTCCACGGTAACTACATATAAGTTGAACGGACTGATATATCAGTCGTTGGTGGTGATTATACGGTGCAGATAAGCAATATAGGTGTTTTCATGAGCGTAACTTGTTCTCTCCGCATCAGGCTTCTAACCGTCACTCAGTGCACCTATGGACAGCTTTCTGCTCTAGCTCAGGAACGGCAGTTTCCCTCCGGATGCCAGTATGACACCTGGACACTTGTGGGAGCTTCTAAGAAATCAGTGAACACTGTTTGTAGTTCCGGTAGTGTTGGGAGACGGCAATCGAGGACAGTATTACCGGAATGTGTTTTTGATAAAAATAAGCATTTGTATTGCCGGCTTCATTTTTAAAACAAGTGATGCTGGGATGTATGAAATCCCAAACGCATGAAATCACTTCATACATGGCAATCACTATATGGGAATTGCCTTTAGATAATATCTTTCAAGTGTTTTGGAAACTAGTCAATGTACCTCTCTCACCATCATTCATAAATAAGACATTTTATCTCTTTATGTATCTGCTCCATTACGCAGTGAAAACTAAATTGACAACCCTCACACGATGCTTTTCTTGAGTGCTTCAACGCTGGGCGGCTGTCATTAAGCGACTGGACCTAGCTGATGGTTCACTGACCTCCATTATCCATTGAGCTACACTGGGAATCTACTTGTGACATCCACGGAGCCCACATGCAACCATAAATCCCGCAGTTACAAATGACCCTGCGCTATTATGCTTCACGTACTACGTAAGCAGAGCATGTATACAAAAACAAACTTCCCTCCTTTTTCTCCTTTTTTACTCAGTTGCCCGTGACATCTCCGCAGTTTCATTCTCAAGGACTGACAAACCTGTTCGCCACTCATTGCTGTTAGCTGCCATATTTTTGGTTAACTTGGCCACGCCTGCCGTAGACTCTTTGAAATCCTTCTTTAAACACCGACACTCAGTTTATCTGGTGGTCTTTATTGTTCACACAATGAAAGAACCTGAAACACTTGCTTGCACGCTGAGCCCCTCGTCTCTACGAAACAAGGATTTAAAACCCAGGCGTCATGTTTGGACTGACCTCATTAGTCCGCTGTCGTTTCCAGGTACGCACCTCTGGTGATCCAGAATTCTCCAGGGCTCCTTCTACCATATTTGTCACTTTTTAAGCCACTGAGCTGAAGAGCATGCTTGGATAGTTGCCCGCGGATATGAGCCATTTGCTGACTTTCGCTTGCTTTGAAACACCTATTCGGATTTTGATCACGTGCTTGTTTGTCGCTAATCCTCTGCGACTTTCAGGGGCACGCAAGATGCGCACAGCTCTCGTGGCCATTGGGAAGTTCCTAATCCCCAATGTAAAGTAAACTCACCAAAAACACCTAAGTAATTCTCTTTTGGACAATACACCTGCTGGTAGTAAATTTTATGGAAAATAACTATCAACAAACCCGCAAGAGACTGGGTGTTCTGCTTGCTAAAGGACGCAATCAATTAGATATAAAATCTCCAAAGTTGTTGGAAGCTTAGGCACGTATTCTCGCTGGTCGAGAGTAAACCGACGAGCAGTCAGACTTCATGTAAAAAAAGAACATCTGTGCGGATGAGGAATCTTGGTGGGTCCGTAAATCCGAAGAAATGTAGGAAGTGAAAAATTCATAGGGATTTACGAAACCGACTTCATCTGATGCGCTCAGGAGTTCCACAAAAGCCTCTGTTGAGGGAAGCAGTCCTACTCATTAAAAAAACACAGTATTTGCTTCTTCAGACTGAACCGTGTCAGAAACAGTTCACCTGGCCACCTGAAATTGCTCAACTGAATTCTCAACCTGCAACGGAGCTCTAGATAGTGAACTTGGAACTTATGATTGTTTCGCAAATAAGCGAATGCTTTTATTGACTGAAAACATTATCAAGCTCCTAGACTTTAGAAACTCCCATCAGCTAATGCTTGTCCAGCTTACTTGTCTCACTCGGGATCTTTCCATTCAAATGGGCTCATTGATAGTGGTGCCCATTTTCAAGAAGCTGTTCGTATAAACGTAACAATCCGAGAAAGGCTGACTTGATTCCTGTTGTAACCAGACTTAGCGTCGATTAGTTTCCTTCATCCTATGACGGCACGTGAAGAAGAGAACCAAGAACAGCAAGCGGTAACGAAAGAGTTGTGCGGGCCATACCTTCACTATCTGCCAACGGGATTTGTGTTGTCGCCCTACAATTTTACTGCTTGCTGACATGAACAGTTCCTTCGATTTTGCCAGTCAGTTAGACCTTTTCAACAGGTATGAGCAGAAGGCTATGTCCCAGATGTTCGTACTACTTGTAACAACATGAGGTGGACGCGTGAGTGCCTGGGGAGCTCTCCAGAACTTTGCTGCAAACAGTGGTGTCTGACAAGGGTATCCACCCTTCCTTGTTTGATCCCGTCGTTAACGAGGTAATCGGGCGAACTCTAGAGGGCCTGCAAGACCTCGGTGTTTTTAATCCTCCGAGCGAGAACCTTGTCGACCTGGAACGGGCAGATGACATTGTACTCACTTTGAAAAAGAGCAGGAAGCACCAGTATTACTAGAAAAGCTGACTAACACTATCCACTTCCTCAGCACTTGCCTGACACTTACAAAATGCAAGTTCATTTTGCGGGATGCACAGTCTCTTATCACGCCCTAGAGTTTTAGGAGAGACACTGGAATTTGTAAAACATTATACGTATCTCGGAAGTTGTTTGAACTCTGATGGTGGTGTGACAAACGAAGTAAACGCACGAAGTTCAAAGGTCAGAATTGTATTTGCTAATTTTCGCCACATGTGGCATCAAATCTTCATATCGCTGAGCTTCAAATGACACGTGCACCGGGCTATGGTGCAATCTGCGGTGCTTTGCGGCTGCGTGACCTGGCCAATTGGGGTTCAGGATCTGAGACACCGTCAGATTTTTGGCCACCGATGTCTCGAAACTGTAGCCATAATTGATTGAAACCAGCGAAATCGAAATGAGATGACCAGGAAATAGGTCTCTTCTGATTCAGGAGATATTTCATTCAAGGATTACCTGCAGTGTTGCAAGCTAAGTCGATCGAATTACCGTCTGCCGAGAAAAGCTTATTTTTCATGCCTAAGTCAGAGTGGCACAAACCTGGAGACCGAGAGTATGTCACGTGATAGAATGGAATGAAAGCCACTACTGAGGGTCTGGGGTTGTTTGTCCTGTTCGCCTTCCAGGTTGGGAATCACGTGACCATATCTGCTACCGAACAAAATAATAGCTGACCTACGTCGGTGGTGTTCATGCTGCTAGTTTCAATCTCAGAATTTTTAGAGGTGTAGGCAACTCGGACGTCTGAGACCGTTTAGACCTGCACTCCTCTCAGTGTCAGATCTCTCTGCCTATTACAAGGCTTTATGCCAATAAATTACCACGGTTGTAAGGGTATAAACTAATGTTCTTCCCTGGCGTTGTTCTCAGTGGTTGTGATGATACTGATAATGTACAGCAAGGTGCGCTCACTTTTGAGCTTGTAAGGCATAATTATAACTCATAGAGTCAATGCAGGTGCACCTCATCGTAGAAGAGAAATACAACTACATGTGTCTTGTCCCGTGGGCCTCATGAGAAACAACGGGGTGTAAAACGAATAGAAATTTATGTCCAGACTTGTTCTGCCTCCGAACTTAGTCTCAGATAAGGTTGTGCAATTCACATTAGGGTGACCGCATGGCCAGTTAATGAGGGTGAGTAAAAAAGCAAGTAAAATTTGATTAAAGTGACTTGTGGACAGTTCATTATTTTTGTTCGGACAGATGAATGAACGCTGATCATTGTGATCAACATACGGTTACGTGTCGCACACGTGCACACTAAGAATCGTGTGTCTTATCTTCTAACTTTGATCTGAACCAACCCCCCACCTCTCAAAGGACAGGCAGCTCTGAACTTATGTTTTTGCATCGACCACGATCACTCGACGTTGACCCCCCCCCGTACCACTGATCAAGCACAAGGCACCACGTGTTGTCAAATTTGAAGAAGAGGAGGTCGTGGTCATCTCAAACATGCTCACCCCAAACGTCATTTCTTCTGACCGTTCTATGTACTGTGTGCAACCAGAACGGAAGGTGCTATCGGACAGCCTAACCATTCAGCGAGATACACTCATTTGCCAACAAATTTGGTTTTGCGAGAAACTCACCTGGAGCCCAGCTGAATCTATCGTTTGTGATGTTTCCATTCAATTCCAACTTGTCAATAACGAAATGCAAGAGAACCAGATTTCGATACAAAGAAGTTTTCAAATGAGGACTGCCCAAGATGGGCGGAAATTAGCCGGGACCTTGAAAGCCGTCTTTCTTAAACTGGTTTCTTTATTAAGCTTTCACCGCGTGCAGTTTCAGAGTCAGTCAGTTTCAGACAGAGAATAGAACTAGCAATGTCAGATCAAAACCAAAGTCTCCTTTTTACGAACCTGGATACCGTCGTCAAAGTGAAGTTCGCCTGCATAAGTCCAGTGACCTAATATTCAACCTTATTATATGGACTATAGGCAAATATCACGAACAGGTCCCAGGTTGTGGGGTCTGGCACTTAAATAGGATGGAACCGGTTTCTCACTAGAAAACGACACGTTGAGCTGTCTTTCGCTGACATAATCCTGCAAGAAAATTTATAGTCACTGTTTTTTGAGTAAATGATCACTGCGTCTGTCTGAATTCACTTTGCATATCAGATTGATGGTCAGTATATAATAGAGACAATCAAATTACGCAAGGCAAGCCAGATCATGTCCACATATGAGCAATTCATGGGCTGCTCTAGGAACTTCTATCTACCATAAACCCTTGAAAGGTATCCACACAACCAGGAGTTCACACGAGGACAAGGAAACAATAGGGCTTCAATCTGCCCGCTGCAGCAACAATGTGTTCACAACATGTTTTCGAATTGCCTGAAAGCAGTTTTCTAAAGACGAACAGATGATGGGTGCAATACTTGTATCAAAATTATTGGTTGAGCAGAGGCTGCATCACTATACGCTTGTACAGCGCAAGTGTGATGTTGTCCTAAGATGTTTAACGTTGGCCCTCACTTATCACGTCGGTGTGTCCCGGCTTGAAAGTTCTAAATCTACTTCTTCAGAATAAAAAGAGGTAAATGTTAAAACCTTTACCATAGTGTCTATGAAGATGGTTACTCTGCTAAACTGATTTTCTAAAGGGTGGACAGCAGAGAGTGGTATAGTGCATCGGAAGATTGTAGTACATCTAATTGTTACTGACAGTTGTATTACAACACGCCAGCTTCTGGAACACTTTTCAGAAGGACAGATATCTTTACTGAGATAGATTTGTTGTCTGAATCAAGCCGTTAATGTCACTTGCATCCGAAACGAAATGTTTTTTTTGTACTTGAGTTCTGAATGGTGTTATACAACTTTTACTACCAGCATTCATTTGCTCACCTGTGCATTTCATAGCTTCTTATCACGAAATGCTACGAACTTGGCTGAATCCGACGTGGTTCACAATTTTAGAAATCAGGGTGCTTCTAATTTTTCACACTACTAGTTACAGGTGTGACCTTTGCGTAACGTCTACTTCTTGGTTAAGTTTGTTTTATTGACTTCCCATCTAGCACGAAGAGTGTGAAGTAGCTCGTGTGTAGCTCGTGAGACGACAGTTTAGACACCCTAATCAGAAATCACAAAAGAAGGCGGTTAATTACACATGTAGAAGCGCTTGGCATTATGCACAACTGATGTGCTTCAAAACTATTCATGTGCGCTCCTGACATTCATGGATGTCGAAGGTAGTTGGTGGTTCGGACTTGTCCCATGCCTCAAGGTTTCTGGCAAATTCCTTCGCGAGACTAACCAAGAAAGATTCCGTCAAAGAAGAGCCAGCTTTTCAAAGGGCTCTTATTAGTCGCGTCTCGTGTGCCATCCCAAAAAGATAGGACGCTTCCTCAAGAAGCCCAAATCCTTCCTATTCTCTTGGTCTCTAATGGAGAGTTCCTACACTGTCTAGTAGTCAGGTCATATACATTTAGTGGGAAGCCAGTTGTGTGACGTGACGTTGGTATTGTTCCAACATTTTCACAGTCACAGCAGTGGACAGCAAGGTAGCGAAATCTGAACGTACTCATTCAGAATTTTCGAGAAAGTATCACCAGCAATAACTCGAGCGTCTTCCATAGACCTGCATGTTTGGTCTCTCAGAATGAAATGGCACAAGAAAGGTGTCAGGTGGTGGAGAAAGTTTTGGAATTCTGATAGCGGTTAAGGCACCCTACATATCAACTGTGCAGACGAAACTATTGCATCTTGTACGGCACAGTTGAATTGGTCCCTCGTATGGTTGTGCATTACCTCAGCGTCAATTCTTATCGTGATGGATATTTTTTGTGAAAAAAAAGAAATTCGAAAGACACAAGATAATACAAGGCGCTCTTCCTAATATGAAATTAGCTCTTTCACCAATGGTAGAAAATGGATTGGATGACGTCTGAAATTATTCAGTTCAGTGCGTCCGTAGCTTTGGTCTTGAAACGAACTGTCCCTCATAAAAGCTTGCTTTACTAAGTTTCTTAAAGCTTTCTTCAATACTTACGAAACTATGAAAGCAGACAGTCCCTCAAAATGAACCACCTTTGTTTGGTCCCTTCAAGTTCATTGTCGGATTGGAAAGCCATGTTTGAGCGTTTTCACTTTGGAACAGCTGTGGTATCCTGTACAATGCTCCTCACTTCTTGTGCAAGTAGCTGTGCAATCTAACACCCTAATAAAACGGCACAAAACTCTGTTAATTACAAATCGGCGGTATGGAGTTAAGCATGTTTCAATTGGCACGCTGGATTCTATCAGCGGTTGGAGACACTCATAACCTATATATTTTTCTAGACTTTGGATGTTCGCATCACATTCACAACGTCAAGACAGCCCATCAATTAGGTTCTTTGGTTCTCTGAGTCTAATGAGTAGCTGTCATCGTTTTTGAATCGACGTCAGCATTATCTGCACCCATCCGGCTCATCCAAGCTCATGAGTGGTCACCACTTCATTGTTAGGTATAGGTTGCGCAGGCAACGTTCCACGAAGTAATTTCCTGCAATTTTTTCAGCCTCGGTAGTGACCGCTACATTCAACGTTTTACAACAACAACTTTGGTGAGAGCGCTGACAATGGCTAATTTTGGACATCCTAAAATCGGAATGATAATCCGAAGACCGTTACACTGCCATTATAATCAATACCACTGAAGAGCAGCAGTGTTTAAAAGTCATAAAACGACTATCGTTTGTTGAAACAGAGTGAAGGGAAAAGAAAGATGACTCGAGACCACTTATCTGCAATCTAGGAGCACAAAACCCCAAACAGATTTGACGACCGAGTTCACATGTACTATTAGGTGCATCTCCTTAAAAGGAGAGACTTTGATTTGGGTCGGAAATAATTTACAACTATCAAAATGTAGAAGAATGAAAGGACTCGCATATCTGTATGGCTGCTAGAGTTCAAAAGGTGGGCAGCTAAATGGTGATTGCTCTTAAGGAGTTTGAAATTGCCAAACAATGCGATTCTACACGCCTCTCATTGTCAGTTATTCGTGAATTTGCCCATCCCGAACGTGGGTCGCATCGAATTGTTATCGGTGAATTGTAGATCCGGAAAGAGATACCAGTTGTTCAGTGGTTGATACACTACCTCCAAGTAAGCTTTGAAGTGCCCATGGGTTTCCAAGGGATATTAAACCACGGGTGATGGAATGGCGACCACTAGAACGTGGATGGACCAATCAACTGTTGGGTGCGCATATATCTTGGAGACACCAGCTCCGAAATTTTGATGTTTTAAGATAATAGGGATGCGTAAAATTTCTGCTTAATAAATGCAGACCAATAAGTGGTAACTGTTCGCCATTTACATTCACACTCAGGGTTAAAATCCCGATGTTTTCTCAACTAATTTGTATGTTCCGAATAAACTGATTAGAATCGGTAAGTTCCAGGAGTGCACCAACTTCTCAGCAGAAGAGGACAGCTGACAACAGAATTTTGGAAACTTCTGAGTCATTGAATCAAAATATCCACAGCTGCTTATTTCAGTATTCCCTGCAGCGGTTCTATTGCGCCCATTCTAAAGTGTTTTATTTGAATATCACCAAATTTTACAGGTGGAAGGGACGAATTTTTTCACCTTCACACCCAAATATATTCAGAATAAACAAGATGGCCTATCATGACTTCAGAATTTACATTCACTGGATAGTGGTACCCAGTTGATCTGTCAATTTTTTTCCTAACTTCTACAACTGTGTGTTCTATGTTAACGTGGTGGCTTCTCAAACCCACCGCAAACAGTCGTTTGAGGTCTTCCGACCAAGGTGTTTTTTACACGAGGGCCTCCCAGATCAAACGATATCATGCGCGTTCTTGTATTTGAGGACTTGCAAGGAACTGTGCGGATCAGATGTGCGCATACCAAAATAGCTTGAACGTTTACCACCTGACCTCAGTCCTCCCCCGTGAAACTGGAAGAATGGCCTTCAAACAGTTTTTTTAAACACATCCACAGTGATGTCTTGTCCGGTTGAAAAGACTAATGAAGGTTGGTCAGAAAGTCTCTGCACGCAAACGACCACCCGGGATAGTTCTGATAGTATTTTAATTGATGATATTGTCAAATTTGTACCCTTTATGGAGAAGTGTACTCAAGCATGTCACACGGACACAGTGATTCAGATCTGTTGAACGTTTTTTCTTGAGCACACTGAGCCCAGTGCACTTGCTTTACTTGAAAGAATCTTCAAAAAGAAACTTCGCCCAACGTTGTTGTTATAATAAGTAAATCAGGCTAGCCCATCTTAATGCATTGCCTTTTGAGCGGGTCTGATTCGGATTCATCAAAGTTTCCGGGAATGCTCCGTCATCTTCCAAGTCATCGGCTGATCGCCGTTGTTTTAAGTGAGAGTAGAACGATGAGCTCTAACTGGGTCCCCGACGCCCTTTTAATACAAGGTTGC
>NW_008751804.1:126978-183337 GCF_000715545.1 Opisthorchis viverrini
GCCCAACGTTGTTGTTATAATAAGTAAATCAGGCTAGCCCATCTTAATGCATTGCCTTTTGAGCGGGTCTGATTCGGATTCATCAAAGTTTCCGGGAATGCTCCGTCATCTTCCAAGTCATCGGCTGATCGCCGTTGTTTTAAGTGAGAGTAGAACGATGAGCTCTAACTGGTTCCACGACGCTCTTTAAATACAAGCTTGCAGTCAGTGTCACAATCAGCATGAATTTTTCAGAGGGAATCGGCTTAAGCAACGGTAACTCGACCCATTCCTTGACATTTTTCTTCAAATAAACCAGGATACAGTGAAGCAAAATGTAAATAGCATGTTAGATTCTTCTGAAATGTACAAAATGTAATGGAGCTTGAAGATTTACGATTTTCCGTTTACCAGTAATCAAACTTGCTTTAATTCGAATGAAAGATTCGAGCAATTTCCAAAAGATGCCCCAAGTTAATGGGTTGAGACTAAGTTCAGTAAAAGCAACCAAAGTAGCGAGAAATTTCTAGCCTTTATCACGTTTGGAGTTGATAACCCCATAAAGCAACTAGGAAAAGTTTTACACACTAACTTCGACGTCTCGCTGCTAAACATGCCTGCATCGTTTGAGCTGATTCTCTGAGCTTCTTGTAGTGTGAGACATTCCTAGTCAGGATATCAGTCCTCAGCAATTAACAAGTTGTTCGCGATTGTCGTTTCCCTTCCGTTATATTTGGCTTTGTAAACCTTAGGATTCACCGTTGTTCTCCTATGCTGGAGCCCGTGACAAAGACTGTTCAAGGAAACCCATCTATGGACAGCTAGGTTGTTTATATGACTAATATACCTCGCACTTCCATCAGGTTGGTCCATTTTGAGCTCAGCTCTCTTGTTGGTTGATTTTCGTGTGCCTGAACGCTGTTTATCTGAACAGACGACTACCTAGCTTATCCTCCATGAACAGTACTCCATTAAGTCAGACAGGTGGCTTCGATATAGCTTATATTGCACATCGTTCTGGACATAGGTATTTTATCGGAACTGAAAGTTCCGCATCTTTGTTTTATTTCCTCCAAATAGGTTATAGTGACCAGTATGAACAAAGACGATCGAACAGTTACCTCGAATAATCCTCGAATAATGTCGAATAATATCCTCGAATAATGTCTAACTGAACTGATGAGTACATAAAACTGTTGCTTTTAGTATGGCCTAACCTAACGTGATGAAAACCTATGGGAGAAAAGCACTTAAGGTATCCGAACATAGTCGCTGACATTATGTACCTTAGGAACCATTCCAGCTCAAAATATGGTTGATACCGTCACCACTACACGGAGTTATGATTGGACATGGAACCGTCTGTCTAAGTGGATTTCATAGGGGATGTCAATGGTTTCTCTAGGTTGTGTATTGTGCTCAGCCAGACGTTCAGGGCATCAAGATCAGTGGACTTAGTTTGGAGAGGACAGTGAGGACTGCTAAGTCTTTCTTCCAAAGGTACACATAACGACAGGTCAAGTTTTGCCTGCTGAAATTCAACGAGGTTGCACAGGGACTAAAAATTCCACTAAAACCGAAAATACTATTCCTGGGGAGATTTCGCACGTACTGATGTGCCATCATTACCGCCATGTTCTCCTAGCTTCTACGAACTTATTATCATGGCTGTGTAAAGTTAAGTGCACACACCGTAGGAGCTTCCGTTTTGAAATGCGTGCATCTTCAGATTCCTACTTAACGTCGAATTCATCTCCGAGGGATGCTTGGCTGGCGGTGTATGATATTTACCGTGAATTTCAGCTACTTGAGTCAATTTTAGTAGCATCGAGATCAACCTGGCCGCAATCTGGACGAATTCCCAGAGGCTCTGTCACCTGTCTACCAGTTTTTGAGTGTCTTCTCTGACAGAAAAGCCCTCCGCCGGGGGTATGAACCCTGAATCCCTCCGAGGGCTGTCAGGTGCACCGCTCAATACGCCAGGTCGGCCTGCGGGCAACCACATTGTTCTATTATGTTCTTGTTGCATCTCACATGACGGTGTTCGCCAAGATTTTGTTCCAAATGGGTCTAAGCGCAGATTCCGATGTGACACGTGGCAAGGACTGACTCGTGAGGTTTTATACCTTTTGGTACTTGTTACTTTTATATTCAATGAGCCCTGCTGCTCGTCTTCCGTCCGTCCGTCCTTCCCGTCCCGTCTTCTCTTCCTACCGATTGCATTATTGTTGATTGTGCATTCTGCTTGCTTCGTGATGTTAGTTGCCTTTTTTTCATAAAACCAGTTTTCAGTACAGCATATACTGCCCATATCCGTCTGTTCCCACTGTCTACCGAGTATGAACTGTGTGCAGTCAGCTAGTTCCAAACATCCTGTAAGATCCTTAGTCGTTCGAATCTTGCACAGTCTTTGCAACCTTAATTAGGTGACTTACGTTTTGGTAAGAGATACTCCTACACAGGGAAATCTGACGTTTGTCACGTCTGTGGTGTCACTCTTTTGCACTGGCTCCACATAAGCCGTTGCTGCTGACCTCTACAAGTACTGTTCAGAATGTTTCGGCTAAACTAAAACTCCATTTTTTCACCGGAGAAAATCGTGTTCACAGCTGCTGGTGCTACACGGCAAGATCGGCTTTATTTTTTTGGACCCATTGTCAAACGTCAAAAGAGCTAGGAATATCTTGCACCAAAAATCACTTTACTGTTTTGGAGAGTTCCCATTTTCGCGGAGACTGTTCATTGTGCCACCGTAAGCGTAATATCTTGATTATGTCAAGATGAAGATAATTTCAAGATGATAAAAAGCTGTGCGACCGTACCTACATAATAAATTGTTTTCCTTAGTCAAGCAACATGAAGAGATTTCAGAACGATCAAATCTGTTACAAACGACGAGCTTCCAGCAGCGTCATCTTTATCTTGTGCCTTGACTTGTCTGGCTCTTCCGTATTATGGACAGAAGTGTTGACATACTTCATGTTCATGTGCGGTAATCAGACAAAATGAATTGTGTCTTTTACGGCGACCTGTGAGGAGCTGGAAACAAGGGTTCCTGATCCGAACTTTCTACCCTTTTAGGTAACAAAACAATTTATCGGGGTATGTTTGGGGCTTTTTCCAAGATGTAGATCCAAAGACGAGCGTTTCGTCGTTTTGACCTGTCGCTGCCGTCACGAGCATTTTTAGATCATCCAAATTTGGAGCAGCGATGATCAGCGTAGTCAACATCATCGTTATCGACAGCAGAATCGATGTGAGAAAAAGTTCTATTGTTTTCTGATTTCAGTCCACGGAGTTGTGCGTAGCCGTCACTACACGACTTGATTCTTGGCTTCTCAGTTTTTCCATCAGCTGAAGTTTTCTGGTCACCTTCTGATCTGGGTGTCCGGTCTTCATTCGGGGTTTCGCTCATTTTAGAACTTTATGACTGTACTGGGAGGCAGATACCTAGTCTTTTCCTTGTGGTCCTATGCTTTTCATTATCAGTTTTATTCGTCCACTGTGCGCTTTCCACTTACCTTTTGCTGATAGAATTGAACATTTTTGAAAGGTATGGAATTCGCATCTGAATAGAGTGCTCTTGTCCGTGCCATATCTGATATCTAACAAATACCAAGCGGTAAACGACATTAGTTGTGGTCAGTTGAATAAATTTCGGCTTGCCGATATGAACTGGAAAGTTCTAGACTTTTTTAGACGAAGTTGTCTTTTCTGCCACCCATTTGAATGGTCGCGTGAAACGGCAGATTAAATTGGCTCTGACAATGCGAGATAGAGGCTTTTCGACTGGCAGATGGCAGGTGGCATTCCAATACGTCCCCGACATAGTCTACCTTGAATGTCATTCCCAAACACATGAGGCATTCGGTATCTAGTTAATGACTTACGATGCGATGTTCTCAAAAAATGTCGTGGGTTGGCTTCTGAGCAAACTTTTTGTTCATTTAAGAAGGCACAGTTGTCATGGCACCCAGTTAACATAAGCATTTTATCTTCGCAAACAGAGATCGCGCTAACAATTCTTCTGTTTGTTGCCTTCTTCTCCAAGACAGAGTGCGAATTTGCTCATAGTGTCCAACCGTACGTTGAGGTAAGTCAAGTAATCTTTGTGAGAGATGTCCCTGACCTAAGGATTGAATATTATCAATACTGTAATATCCTCCTTTATACTATAAGGTCGATGATCGAGGTTTCGATGAAGCGCTCGTCGCTAGTAGGTTCATTTATACCTGTCAATATGCTTACTTCTGTACCTGAATCTTATCGCCCTTTTCTTCTTGTAGTGTTCATCCCGCTGTACAGTCCTCATGTAAGTCATGCTAATCTTCTGTAACTCAGTCACAAGACGTTTATTTTGTTGACACTGATCGAACTTTATACCCTGTTCATTTAAAGGTGACTCCAGCTCACAAAAACATGTCCAAACATCCGTTACTGCCTATAATGGTCCTATCCATCAACCATTGTACTCAGCAAGTCACTTGCGGCTGGAGTGAAATTAACGTTGGTCGGAATGAAATAAGATTGGATATGCAAGCGATGTGGCGATTGTTCATACACATTCTCCTGATAATACACAGCTAGAGCTTAACCTCACATTTACCTCCGGTATAAGGCATTTCACCAGCCGCGAAGGTAAAACACTGCGTTAACCTTCAGTCACTTTCCTAATTATAATGAGGTATAATAGAACGAAGATGATGCTGACCTGTCGCCTTATTTCTATGCACAGTTGGTTAAGTGTAAAGTTCTGGTGAAAACCGAAAGTTCTACAAGCGGTCGCGCAATTGTCCTGGATATATTTAGCGCACCACACCATAACCTATCCAGCTCAGTTGTTTTACAGTGCATTGAATAGCTTTGTTTGTAATTTCGAGTTGTTTATATGTTTTGTGGCCAAGAAGCCCTTATTTTGCTTTTTCTTATTGCAGAATGATATCACGTGATATCACGTGGGCCGAGGCGGAAAACAGCCATACAGTCTCCGTTACTGCACGTTCTTTTGTTCACCTGGAAGTTTGTGAATATCGATCATATTTCTCACAATCTGAAAATTTGATCGGTAGCTATTGACAGCTGTTTTGAGCGATATACAATCATAGTTATTGAAGCGGTGCATATGTTAAACCTGTCTTGGCACGCTTCGCCGCTTTAACACTTACTTTAGGACACACCGCAACACATAGATCAACTGATCATGTTTCTTCCAAAGCCGCACACAGATAAATAAGTGCAATGAGCAAAAAACGTTCCCTCGATTGTCCAGTCATCCATTCATACCATTACCCCGTCCATTGCGTTAGAAATTTGTATTCACCCGACTAATTTTCAGGGATATAAAATGATCGTAAAATAAATTATCCGGGCCACTGACGTGTAATGGCTGTGTCCAAGGTAGTCTAAGTAGGTGGAGCTGGGATTCTTCATCATGCAACAGGTGATTCATAAAACAAACCTTCTGTGTTTCAAAGATTTTTCACATGTTCTGATGCCGTCTATGCTGGGAATAAGTTAACGCTGGCTTGGGGCTTACGGATATCTATTCGACAGTAGTTTAAACCTATGGTTTATTTCTTATATAGATAAGATTGCCGAACGACCCAAATCAGTGCTCAGGAATGGAGGTTTTCGGAAAACATTTGTGCTATGCCCATGGTTCTGGTGAGATGGAACAAATGGTACATGCAAAGGTAGCGCATTCTGGTCGAACGAAGAAGGCTCACTCAGCGGTTTGATGATTGAGACACTGTGTTCGACCGAACCCTTCGCAGTCCAGTTATCGTGGGGTGTTGTTAACTTGTTTTCCACGAAAACCCAGACAACTAACCAGCGTTGCCGATTCTCTCACACCGTCCGCATAGCTTTCCGCATCACCTGTTGCCTCCAGAAACGATGTTTAACATGCTGTCGGTTGCCTACTTTGTCTTATTAGGCAGACAACGAGAGACGCTTATTGGTTAGCAAGTTGTATGTACAAATTTTGAGTGCAACCACTGAATATAGGAATGAAACCTTAAAAATCACTCGGGGACCGTAAGCCCCTTGGACCAGCTTAATTTGACGTATTCATTCGATTCCAGTTAATAAACCATTCGCATTTCAAGGGTTACGAGTGAGCCATTTTGATAATCAAAGCTTGATGGACCTGTTTCGGACTTCGAGATAACTGAAAGTCTTGTTGAACTTGATGATCTCTTCTCACAACTTCGGACATACCTGTAGAAGTAAAACCAAGCACCATATGCGGTTACAAGTGCCCCTAACTATCATGGGCTTTAGGGCTTAAAGTAGATTGGATGTGAAACTCTGAATATCTTATTGCTCCCAGTAACTGTGCTGAGTTTGTCCAGATTGACCAGATAGAAGTAGTTGGTACACACTTTACCCCGGCGTTCTATAACATTTTGAGTTTGTCGAAGGAGGTATAACCCAGCGAGTAAGTATGATAACCTTCAGAGCAGTAAATCCAATGGCTTCGCTGTTACGAATGGTTTTTGGGAACTCGAGCACCCTAAACTTGTATGTGCTGCTTGAATTCATAATTCAGTACGCCCAAAGGGTGTTCAGTCTTGTAAGCCCAGTCATAACAATGATAAAATAATACTTGGTCATTGACTTAGCTCCCTATTCATGTCTTTTCTCCGCGGCGATTCTGCTTCTTGATTCAGTATCATGTGGACCAATTTAACCTGATGAATAGTGCTTCCAAGAGACAGCTGCAAAGCTCTGCACAATTTTTACTTGTGTTGATATGTTCGTGTAAGTTATCTCTAATAATATTATTGTAAATGGTAGCCCATAGTGCGAGCCAAACACATCCATGGAATTATAGCCCTCTTCTGGATAGTACGTTTCTTGGTATATTTCAGGAGTTGGCTCGTAACTTTGGAGTGTACCTTACATGATGCAATGGTCAGATGTGGACGTCTCCAGGCGTACGGATGTAGTTAGCTGAGCTCCATGATCTTGAGTCAGGAAGTACGCAATGATCAACCAGTTAGTCTGAATAAATCCTCGTTAGGTCGACTGAAGTCGTCATCACCGACTAAGATTGAAAACAACATTTCTACAACATGCCAAACACTCCTAGGTGATATCATTAGGCTTTCCAAGACTAGTGCTTGAATGATACAAAAAGTTCTACACATTTGCAAATAAAAAACGCACTGGTGACTAGACAATTCTGATTTGCGTGCAATGATAAGATGACCTATATGTAAAGAGCCGTACGCAAAGCAATCCTGTGGCTCATGGAAGATTCACTTGGGCGGACTGGACTATTGTATAAATAAGTTCTAAACGTTCTTAGTAAGGTGACAGAAATTGTCAATTTCTTCCTGGGTAGATCTTGAGTAGAGAGAAACGAACGTCTCTGGCAGCTTCTCTTCCGAAATGTCACTTGCATACAAGTATCCTGCCCCCATCTTATTTTGTGCTCAAGTTGAAAAAGATTTCCGAAATTGGGTAACAAAATCCCATGTGTTAGAAATACCTCAACTGACTGCTGAAAAGGCTACGTGGAATTCTCAGGATTCAGCGCCTTCACGTCATGATGATGGTGATAGTCGTCTTACCACCGGGTTATTTTACTAGTTCTAATGTAACTATGGCAACATCTCCCTTGCTGATGAGATATTGACCTATTTTGCCCAGGTCTTTTCCTTCTGGTATCCAGTGTCCGATTTTCAAATTTCGGCCAAATCAATCCATGGGTTTGGTTTCTATGGCATTAACGCGACCACCTCATTATCTTCATTTGTATCCGGTGCGCAAAATGCACGATGCGAGAACCACATGCCGCAGCTAAGAACCAATCGATCGGTGGCCATGGTGTTTGAAAGAGGAATACAATACAGATTTAGGACTCGCCGTGATCGCAATACTATAGTCGGGTTTAGTTCGGAATCACTGGAAATTACATTCCCATTATTGCACAAAGGAATGGATGATTGGCTGTTTGAACAACTGGCTCCGCTAAAAAGCGGAAAAAAGATCAAGCAGAGGAGGATATTGTGCCATCATACCATAAAAATCGAATACTGAGAGTATTACAATGGGCCGTCCTGACGAAACTTCACTGGTGAGTGAGTTCCAACGCTCATTGGAACGAGGGTGTCCATGTAGACCACTCTGTTCACTTTTAAAGCAGGGATTTGGTTGATCGATCACCGTGTATTAAAATGCACCACCTTCAGGAAGTTTAGTAATTAGTTGGCCTGTATTGCATCCGAGTAAGTTGAGAACAAGATATCTCTAAAAATTTGGACCAGGTTAGCGATCCTGCCAAAGGATCTTCGGCGAAATAGTGCTTTGACAGTGGCTTTGTGGATTGTAAAAACACATGCTTCGACCAGAGAGGAAGTTCTCGAAAATGTACTCGGTTTCGGTGCATCCTCCTTTGGTCTGGACTCATCAGAATAACTGCACCATTCAGGAGGTTCAAACGCGTGACATGAGCACGAATTCTACAAATCTTGCAGTCACTTCCGAGCAATCAACAACAAAATATTGTCCAGCAGGTTTCAAGAATCTGTGACGCTACCTGAATGGGAGGTCCTGGTAAGTGTGTCGGTCGACACAATCAGGACAGTTACTGGGCCGTTTTTCAGGTCATCCGGCCAAACAATCACTGTTGCCGCGTGAACATGTCAGTTTGTTCAGACGTGATAGTATATGCACATTCATGCATATGCATAGATATACATATACATATGTATATATATACATATATATGTATATATATATGTATGTATGTATGTATATGCAAATATATGTAGGCATGTATGTATATATGTATATGTATGTATATATATATACGTATATACATACATACATTCATATACATACAGCATATGCCAGTAGAGTGATGTTAACAAGCCTTACTCGCAGGTCGAACCCGTCTTCTCAAATAACCCTCATCAATGCAGAATAAATCTTCGGATTAAGGTTTTCAATAAAACCAAGAACGTACGAATCATCGTTTCCCCTTGAACACTAATCGTGTTGTGTTGAAGTCCGATCACATCACTTTTGACCTTAATAAGAGTCTTACGCGATCTAATCTTGTCTGCTTGCATTGTACCTATTGTCTCACAGTTTTCATTGAAACGACAGACAACATTTGACAGGTAATTAACGTCATTTGTTTCCACTGGATGTGTTCCCGAGTTTTCGTTGCTTTCTCTCAAGACTGACTGCCGTCATTTTTGAAGTCTAGGTAAATAACCTAGCTTAATATAAATGGGAATATTTGTTAGAACATCCAAACATATATTCTGGGTTACTCTAGTTCGCGGCCACTTTTCGTTGAAAGGGATTATAACAACTAGTGAGCTATCGATAACTCTGTAGACGTAATACTCTACTCACACGGTTACTGAAGACTCCTCGACAGCGCACGACTGGTTTTGTTCTTCTTGGGGCTCATCAGGTAGGTTCAGCCTTTAAGTTTCCTTCAACCTCATAAACGAGAGACTCAACTGGCTTCCAGGCGAGCCGGCCGTCAAAACTACATTGGCATAGAATTCATTCCGATAATTCACCGTTTCTTGTTCAGGAAATATAGAGGTTGTAATTTGAAACTATTTTTCTTTGATAAGGCGGTAACTTTTCCGGTAGACACAGCGATGACAAGCAGGTAATTGTTTCAGCAAGATCACGGATGAATCGAGTTTGAATGCTTGGTTAACTGACAAATGATGGACACGGACAGATATTTAAAAGTGTCAGTGCATAAATGCACAAATAGTCAATTTAATCTAGTGTTATTAGTAAGATCGATCAATGACAAAGTCGTTCTTCCATATCTTTTCTTATGGAATCAACAACTCAAGCGGCACTAGAGTAACTTTTGGGATAGCCAACCGGTGATCTAAACTTCTCCACTTTCTTTGGGCGGAGGCCGTTGTTATTGGATACCGTAATCGGGACCCGTGTCCAGAAGCACGGTTCTGAGCCAGGCTTTTATTTGTCCTTACTGAGTATAAAGACGCGTAAAGTATCTCCAAAGTTTCAAACACCGTTCTATTCTGAGTAATACCGGTTTTACGGTCATTCGGATTCTCATCACGTTCGCACCTTCCATCTAAGTCAACACAGTGGCTGTTTTTCAGGCTTACCATTCGGCCGATGTATTTATCTTAAAGTTTACTGAGGTAAATGCTTGTTGGCTGGTAGTCATGAGCAAGAAAACTTTTTCTAAGCACGTCGTCTGACAGAATGCTATCGAGACAATCATCACCCGGTAGAATAGCTTATCTGAAGCAACAGTTTCTGTTAAGTGCAGGAGGTCAGAGAACAACGTGATTCAGCTATGTGTATCTTAGAGGCAACGAACGTGAGTTGTAATTGAACGATAAGCATTGTAAGCAATTTGAGTTGGGTTTCCTGTTCTCTTATAAAACCTGTGCAATACAGGCTAAAAGGTTTCAAATGTCTGTAAGGCAAAAAACAGAATGGACCAACAGGATTTATGAAAAAAAACCAGCTCCGTTAAGAAAATGCGGAGTTTCTGTTATTTTATGATGGAGAAGAAAGTTCTATGTTGGTTGAACTGGGGCAACAGGTATTTCGAATTCTTTAGGAATTGTGGATAGTCAAACGAGTGCCCTAAGCTTTAAAGATGCTCACGAAGATAAACTCTGGGCATGCATATTGGGCAAATGATCCAGTTTAATCCATGTAAGAAAATGAAATCGAGACTAGACGCACAATGAACATTATTTTCTCGGGTTTGATCTGCTACTCTACTTATGAATGTCTCCAATATCGCAGTTTTTTGTATTGGCACGCTGAGAAAACGTAACAAGTCGTGTGATTGTTCAAAGGCACCGTGTCATTGGCCATTCATTGACCATTGGTGCGTTCTTCTATTTTATCAATATGCATTGTGGTGAAGTGCACTTTAGACTTCGCGAATGAAAAAAACGGTTAAAACTTCATAAGGGAAATTACTCACAAGGTTGCTGAAAACTCACCGACAGTTCACGACCGGTTTCACTCTTCTTAAAACTCATCAGATAGGCGTATTCACCGAGGTTCCGTCGACTTTGTGTTCTACTTGGACCCAAATTGGACAGATCTCGACAAATTCATTTATTTGCATATCAAATGGACTTTCAAGGGAAACTCAACTGAATCACCCATTTATGATATTCTTGAACTTTATAAAAATATACTGCGATATCTCGAATATCTTAGCAACTGAAACATGAGACAGCTTTTGTGCAGCGCATTCATTTAAAGGATATCACAAACGAAAGAATCATTTGAGGCTCCCATGGGCTTCAAATAGACCTTCAATTCAATTTGATTTTTCAGGTCCTTATCCTCGATTTAACCTCAGCGTAAATCCGGTGCTCCCACTAGACAACTGCTTTCTGATGACACTTCAGGGCTGTGTTCGTTTAGTGAGGATGGGTAACTCTCGTTTTTTCCTGGTAGAGTCTCACAATGTTCATAATCAAGCAAGGTCTTTTATCGGGAACTCGAACAGGTATCACCAAAGCTTATAATATTGGGCTGTATGACAAGATGAACCGCCGTGTGAACCGATCCACGCGGTGGCCAGGGCACGTGTTCGTATACTTTTCAATCTGAAGTGATCATATTGCGCTGAGATAGTAGCATAGACGGTATCATGTCGTCTACATGACCAAGGATTTTTTTCAACTAATAAAAGCTCTGAAAAAATTTTGTGAAATTTCATGTGGTGATGTACGAGCCACCGTGTATTTAAGAAGAACTAACCCTCTCCTCGGAGGCAGATCGTACCAAATGACAAGTCAACTCGTTTACGTGAGCACCGAGTCGTCAGCTATTCTCTAGTGTATGTAGACAATAAACTCTGTAAAACCTTCATACGTTTTACTATTTCACTGCTGTTTTGGAGGCAGAGGGTGTTAGTCGTCAATGAGCATATTCTGTTCTCCACAAGAAGACAAGTCCTGGTAACAATGTTTATAAGTAGCTAAATGTATGCTTCAAAAGGATTTTACTTAACAAAATTATATCACCATAGCAGTGGCCAAGTGGAGATTTTGTTGGTCCTCTTACTTAAACTTTCAACAGTCATTGCCACATGCACAATTTTTCCTGCCTTACGTAACATGTTATCAAGGCGGTTGATAAAACTTTTCGGAATGATCTTGTCCCCAGTACGTCTTCCGGTCGCATTAACTAAAGGGATGAAAGAAATTCATTCTTTTGGGCAATACAAGCGCTGATAAGAAACGAATACTGTGTCTGGTCTGGAGTCAATATTTCTGATTGTTTCCTCCGCGTATCATATCTTCCCCCGAAGCCAGCAGCGTTTATGCACATCATCAGTACCCTTAGGGTACCCTTAGAATTGATGCTGATCGCTACTCCAAAGAATTTAGTTAAACTGTCTACAGGGCACTTAAAAATGCTTTTCCTATTCACGCTTTAATATATATAGTCGAAATAGATTGTGAGGAGTCGTGCAGTGCCTTTGCGACTGCATATGTACGCATGATCACTAAGGAACAAAACTCACATGCTCCGAATTGTGGCACTCGCCATTTACTATGACTCTAAAGATGCTCATACAATCGGTCGAAATATGGCGGTGGTATTAGGAGGGAAGATGGACAGAGAAATTTATGACTGTACTGCACATCGCTCAAGCCTAATGTAGAGCATTCCACAAGGTTTTCCTCTATATATATACATATATATAAGGTGGATCAAGTCACGCTTTACCAAGGAAGATATCATAGCTGTCGGAAGATATCTTTGTCCTTGATATTCGGAAGGTCAGCTATGGCCGGATCAAGTAGTTGTTAATCTCAATCTCATATCCTAACATGTCATCTTGTTTTGGTGATGTAGCTTCACTGCTTTAATGATCCTGTGGTTCACACAAGCTGAGACTCAGTTCTTTAAGTTTGCAGCATGACCGATAGGGAGCAGTCTGGCCAAGACCAGCGAGTCTTCGTAACGCAAGAAATCGTAACATGAGGCGGTCTGAGAGCGAAGGCACGTCATGCGCTAGGACGCCAATCAGCATTCCCATATTTATGAAACCAGCGATGCTGACTTCTCTGAGAGGGGACGGGTTAAGAAAGATCGAAGTTAAAAGCTGTACACTGCGATCGACAAATGCTTGACCGCCACCGCGGGCGCATTATCCACTGATGTCGAAATATTTTTGGAAATCTAGAGTATGGCCTTGCTCAAAAGGTCTCTGCTGTGCGTGGTGATATCAGAAATCAGACTTCCATGTCTATCCTCTGCGACTCCAAGATGATCAGCTCTTATTGCCTTGTTGCTCAGACCCTGAAGTCACAGGCTCGGTAAAGGGTGATTTAAATAGTCTCTCATTTCCGATGTTAGCAGTCAGAAGATTCTACGTACCATACCTGACGCGGACTGCAGACAAGAAGAACGCATTTCATCTACCAAATGGAACCTGAATAAGCATGGAGGGGGCAAGCCTGAAAGGAGAACTGATATCGCTGCAGAAAAACCCAAACGCTACAAACAGATCCCGGTGCACTAGATGGTTGGCCGGTGAAACCTACAGGATGCTGGTTATGGTCATACGTCTTACCGGAGTGGAACAACAAGTAAAAGTCGAAGTGAACACATTATCGGATCGCCATGTTTGTCCTTTCCTCGGTTGTTATTCTGTACAGGCGTGCTTCCATACCAAAAATTCTTACAAACGTTGTAATCAATCTTATCTGACTGAAACTGTTGGTGGCATAAATTTGCATGAGACGTTTCTCTCTTTTATCCCATATTCTCCTGTAACCCTTTCGGATTCATCACTTGTCTTCTCTTTTCATGTCCGTGGACGTGCTGTTAAAAAATAAACGATATTAAACCAAATCGAAAATGTTGACCATATGATTCCGGCTATCGAAATCAAGGTTTGTTGCATTTATTGGCACCTAAGCCCCTCATTATGCCACACGTAGATGAGAAAAAACAACACGTTCCACGACCAGCTGTCGGCTTTGGTCTTATCTGTATCTTCAAAAGATCTCCTGATGTAAGGTAGTTGCAGTGTTCTGGTTGACAAGACTTGAAAAACCTGGAAGAGAATAATATTGGGTCCGTTTGGAATCTGCTCAGTGAGCGATAACGGGAGGAGAACTATTAACGTTGTTTGCAACTTTTGAACTCTCATTTGCAAACGCGTGGTTCAGTGTGACAGCCACATCGCTTGCCACGTGGACTCTTCCGAGAAGTGGATATGGACGCAGAATCGACTGTGTCATTGTGCAGCAGATACCCCAATACTGTACTGATTGCAAAAGTGCTTCCGGCAGATGGACGTAACACGACCCACTCTCTGGTGCTAAAATTTGCTTCATACTCGGAAAGCTGCTAGGTTCTGGAGAAGAGGAGATTTTTTCAAGGTAGGAAATTGAAAGCAAGAAGAAACGTTGAACTTTTTGAAGCTTCAACCCAAACATGACTGAAAGTCAGTGAGCATGAATACGAACACATATCCAACCAACTGCTGTGGATACAGTCGGAATAAAGTAAGGACGGAGTCAAGCTACGTTCGATGAAAATGGCTGTTATTCAGAAGACTAAGTTGGCGTTTGCCAAAACTCTGTAAGATCTGACGAACGCAGAGACCCAAATGCAATTCAGGACCAGGCCTTCAAAACACCTTCGGAAATCAAAAGGACTGATGGACCAGATGTTTAGAACTCCAACTGCACGCGAATCACCGTCGTCACAGGCAACTTCTTACCAGAGTGAAAGAAATCTATAGACCAAAAGTCTGGTATCTTCAGCTGATAGAAAATAGACAAACCGCTTGAAAAATTAACAGACTCGTCGAAATTCCACCATTTTGGGAACTCTCTTTTATAAACTGCTGAACCGACTGATTTGAGCTATATAGCTCACCCACCCCAAGATATAACAAAGACGTACCTGGTTGACCCATCTACAGTTGCAAAACTGCTCTTGTTCACAAACTCACTGGGAAATTGGAGAGTAGAAGGTGGCTAATTTGCCTAACTGTTCAACCTGGGAGGGTAGACAATGCAGAACGAGCTCCCACACATGGTATGTAAAATTTGGAAGGTGGAAAACGCCCCATAAGATTACGAAGATTCACGATGAGTTCCTTTGCATAAAAGGAAGGAAACCTGACCGAAGACGAACACCTACCATGGAATATGTTTCCTATGAACAGCGGGCAAGTTTGTGGCCCTTATGATCCTAAGTTGTTTAGTCGGTAATCTTTTGAAATTAAGAGTTCCTAAGAAGCATTGCGGATTTTAAGTCGCCTAAAGTTCGGTTGACTTAATTCTCGCCGCAAGAAAAATCCGGGATTTTTGACCGAGATCAATTCGTCTGTGTACTGTTTGTCGAAGTCACTAAAGCCGTCGACTCAGTCGACGGAGAAGCATCGTGGGTTGTCTTACGAATTCGTCAGCTTCACCAATCCTTCACACTGGAATGAAATTTTCGCAGCGGACCTGTGGAACCACCTTGAATCCAATATTACAAAGGTGACATACCAATTCACTACCCACTGGGTCACAATATGTTCAGTTCTGAGCGCTTCCCGGCCAACACAGTATGCGAGTCCAATGTATGTATGTTACTGTTTGCAGCCCACTGCGCAGTTGAGTGCGCACTTACGATGTTTCCTCGACTGGGGATGGAACGTTTGCAAATCAATTGCCAAGCATGGGGAACAGATCAACCGACATATGATGAACCAATAGTAAACACACCCAAACTATCTATAATTCGACAAATCGTCATCATCATTCTTTTTATAATTAGACGCTTGTCTTCCTAATTACTTCTTCTATTGGGTCAGCCAAATAGAAAACTTCGCCAGCATTGCACGCATCTTAGACATGTTTATCTCCAAGACAAGTTCCGATTACCTTAACACGTGTGGCATCTCCAGTGTTGAAGCCAGTGTTCCGGGAAACAAAATTTTAATTCTGTACACAAACAACAAAATTACAAATGGATCGACTGACCAATCCACAACCAGTGGTGGCCTGTAAATGGCTCAGATCTACCGGAGTCGCGTTTGCTCAATTAGCGTCAAAGTCGTACTATGATTGTCACTGCCGAACCACAGTGTGAAAAGAACAGAAAACGGACTTTCCCATCACCCATATAATATAATGAAAGCGAAGCAAACCTTATTTCCAGTTGCGTAATCCCTTGTTAAAAACTCACTCGTCACTTAAGTTGCACACATCCGACACAGGAATGTCGAGTGTTCCAGCTACCTGCCGAGAAAACCGGGGTGCAGGCACGTGTGACAATAGCCGAATTGAAGTCATTCGATAGCCAGATCGTTACAGCGATTCTTGAGGAGGTTGCACACGCTGCACACCTCAGCATCATTTATTGGCTTGATAGGTTGTCTGTTATGGTGTTTCTCCGCAGTGTTAAAGTTCGAAGCATTTCGCGTTTTATAATCCAGAAATTTAATACACTGCAGGTAGCAATCATCACCCTTCAAACTAAAAGTCACACCCATTCCCAGCATGGTTTCAGAAAAAACAGATCCTGTCTGTCCAATCTCCTCATTACCTTAGACGACTGGACGCAAGCTGTGGACAATGGAAATCCCGTACACGCATGCTATCTAGACATCTCCAAGGCATTTGATCGCGTGAACCATAACATATTGTTGCAAAAACTCGAGCATTATGGTATTACGGGAAAGCTGCTGGCTTGGCTTGAAATCTATTTGGCTGACCGAGACGCGCGTGTATGTGTTGACGGCGCTCTGTCCAAGCCAATTGCAGCTACAAGTGGAGTACCCCAAGGCTCTGTTCTTGGGCCTACTTTATTTTTATTATACGTAAACGATATACCTGAGCTCGTGAGCAGTAAAATCACTTTATTCGCAGACGATATCAAGATATGGTCAAGCATACGCACCATTGAAGACTGTCACCGATTACAAAAAGATCTCGATACACTTTATGATTGGTCACTGAAAAACAGACTACCGTTTAACCTCCAAAAATGTAAAATGCTCCGTGTAGGGAAGCCCTTTGCATATAACTATACGTTGGGTCCACAACCACTTTCTTGGACTAGTGAAGAAAAAGATCTTGGCGTGTGGGTCAGCAGCTGTTTAAAAAACTCCTTGCAATGCACAGCCGTCTACAAGAGGACCTCACAAGTCCTGTCGCTCCTAAAACGGATTTTTGGTCGTTTCACTCGACTGGCACTGCCCCGAGTAATCAATACCTACATCCGACCAACCATGGAATACGCTATACAAGCTTGGTCACCATGGCTTCAAAAAGACATAATTCTTCTACAGCGAATATATCATCGAGCCACGAAGCTGGTAATTGGATTGCAAAATAAACCATACGAAGACAGGATTGCCAGTCTCAACCTATTTGACTTCTACTATCGGCGCATCAGGGGAGACCTAATTCTAACATATAATATACTGAAGACACCTAATCATCCGCTGGAAGACCTTTTTGTCCGACGTCGAACACGAACGGGCAGGAGGCATGACTTTTCGCTCGCGGTACCTCACTCGAGGGTGAACTGTCGACGGAACTTTTTTGCGGTCCGCGTATGTTTCATTTGGAACTCCCTACCTCCCAATGTTGTACATTCGCCGAGTTTAACCATTTTCAAGAACAATTTAGATGCACATCTTATGTCCAAACCGAATCTGGAACTATTTAACTCCATGTGATACTCAGTAAACATTACGCAAATTTTTGCGTTCCTTTGTGTATATACGTTCACCCTATGGTCCTTGTAAAGTTAATCGCTTTTTAGACCATTAAACCTTGAATTAACCTTGAATTAACATTGTTCTCATACACTAGAAAAAGACTCTGATGTGTTTGTCTTTGTAATGTTATGATGAAACTATGGGGCAATCTGTCGCACCTCACAGGTGCTCCAGTAACCAGAGAGAAATTTCAGTTATCGCGCACAGAACCCTGAGGCGTGTTCCATATTTCGGTAAGTGAAGCAAAGTGGCGCTTTCATCAGCCCAAATATCTTGATTAATGACCTACACAGACGAAACCGACAAATGTCCTACAAGTAACGACGAAAGGTATCAAAATCAGACGAAAGAAGATGAACTTTTGGCTTGCAGTAATTTGACGGGATACTGTGAACAAGATCTAGTTCAGCTGACTTGAATTCTGGAGCACTGTAGACCTAGTTCTAGTATCATTAGATAGTGGTTCTCCCTCTTTCATTGGTAGGGGCCACGAACGAGACTCAATCAGAAGGATTGTTGGCTGCCCGTGAAGCTTATCAGCAAAGGCCATAAGGCCGCACTGCAGTATCCAAGTGTCTGGGAATGAGCTGTTTTGGGGTGAAATAAATGGCGCCAGAGATGGTAACCTAACAGTAGTTGAATTGATGGGAACTAAAAATTTAATGGTATAATAAATATGGACAACGGACTGGATGAACCTGCAGCCATTTTCAGCAACACTTTTTTAACAGACGCGACTTGAATAGTATCCAGACATGGCCTCGATTAGCCTCTCAGAGTGTTTCAAACCCTAGATACCGACTCCGGAAAGTCAAGAAATTCACATACCCATTTTTGGGCCTAGAAACTTACATTGTTCTACTCGAAGCAGCATGCTAATGGAATGGCATTCTGAAATGGCACTGAATTTATGTATCGACCAGCTGGACTGGTTGAGTATGCTCGACTGGAATGGCTGCGTGTTTGACCACCTAGCTCGCTCTCGGTGATTTCATTGTGCTAGGTGAGGTGACTGCGCAACGTGGTCGGTTGCCTTTGGAGGAGGAAAATATATTGGAGTGAGCTTCAACTACTTTTGCTTGTACTGATGCGACAAACTGTCACTTTACGTTTGGTTTCGGGATTCGACAGCATATCAGTATCTGTTGACTTAGGTTGGCTGTATGATCAGATCAGTCGATTCATCAACTGCATAGGTGACATGGTTCCCAATTCGGATGCCACTCGCACGGGAGGTTTAGAAGAGTTGACGTAAAAATACTTTCTTCAGAGGAGAGGTTTATAGACCTTGAAGCGCCTCGGTCCCCCATACATTGTGGACTTTTGTGCTCAGATAAGCAACATCTCTGCTGTGACTACAAATGATGATTAGAATTCAACAACCATTTGATTCATTCACACAAAATTGGAAACCTTCGTTTCCGATGCATTGTTATTCGTTATCTGATGTTACATTTCATTTGTTGTGATTTGAAATCAGTGGAAAAAAGCGGAAACTTCTTCATTTACTCAAAGCTAAGAAATATGCTAACAACTACGGAAGCACTTGGCTTTGAGTACTTCTTGTCTACAGCCGTCTGAATGGCTTTGATGTCGTTTGTGGCGATAGATGATGGTGATCTCCTCATCCCCCTTATATCCTCACAAGGTCTCTCCACCATTACAAGATAAATTTGTCTGCCTTGTGCGGTAGGAAGCATTACTTGGTATAAGTGGCCGCCATCCACCAGCCCCCAGCACGTAACTCTAGCTCTTTAAGTGTACTATCAAAAATGGATAGGAAAATTCGATGCATTACCAACAAACTGGCTGAGCACATATCTCCATCTATGACAATGATCTTCACAGAGTTAAAATTCTGCAACATCACTTGAATTACCTGAACTTTCGCAAACCTGGTTTCATGTGGATATATTGGGATATCATGTCTGTGTAAACACTCACGCGACTTATCCCCTTAGTTTTATATCTCACGTAATGGTCACCTCGTCGAAACAGATATACTTCCGCTATCCTGTTGTGGATTGTTAGATGGTCGAATTTTTTCCCCAGTTTAAGCACCTGGTTCACATTCTTGCTCAGAACATCGCTTGTTTCCGTGTAGAACGTGCTTTCTAGTGTTTGTTTTTCATATTTCTACTACTGTGGTGGGACACAGCAATTTTTCCCTATTAGTTGATAATACCGGTTCTTCGTGTGCACCATATTATACCAGTTGAGTGGGAAGTATACAATGAAGACTGTTCAACGAAAATAACGTTGTCATTTGCTCATATTTGCTCGAAGGCCTTCTCATTCAGTGACTGGTTATAATTATTGGTCTCCACTTAGGATAAAAGTCATTCTAGAAAATGACGCTTTGAAGGTTTCACAATGCGGTAGACTAAGAAACCAACAGCGTTAGACTTCGTTGGAATGAGTTTAACCCATTTTGATCCATTGAACAAATGCGTGTTCAGCGGTTTCAACAAAAATCTCAATGATGGTCCATCATCTTTGGGGTCACACACAGGGTGTCTTCAATATAAGGGTTAAAATGATGGTTCCCAAACATTGGTTCCGTGAAAAGTTTACGTCACAAAGGATATTCTTTAGTAAGTAAAAACATCTTTATTTATTGGGAGAGTGCTTAACTAAGAGCCATTGTATTCGACAGCGCAATCCACTCATTCACTCTAGTGAACGTAACTTCTGTGTGAGCAGAGTCTACTTCCCTTCGGTTTGGATTCGTTTGTCAGTCGCAAATAGATTAAATGTGGATCATTATTAGCATTGACATCAGTATGGTCTGGATTTACCTCGTTTTATCTCCTTGCGAGCTGGTCTCTAAGTGCATAATTGTACATACAGAATTCTAGAAGGTGTCGAAGAATTCTCCTCTCAGGGCTATCTGATCACCTGGTCCCATCTCCGTAGTAAACAGACCCTACGCTGACAAACCTCGTGAGTTTTCCCGTTGAATCTACTCAGCAATTGCATATTAGAAGACACTCATAACACATGTGCTTCATCCTCACCCCCCTGGGTTCGAGGCGGCCATAAGCATAGCTTCTGCAGGATACGGACCCTGACACTGACAGCTAAATTCAAGTTGTACCAAGAACACAACGATCAGAAGCTGTGCTGGGTTAACAGGGCAGACATCGCCAGGCAGAAGACTCTTTGTCATCAGTAACGCTTTATGGTAGCTGGAAGACTCCATCCATATTGTTTTACCTTTCTTTTGGTGATATCTGGACTCTGAAACTACTAAAAAGTCTCACATTCAAGTTTAAATTTAGAGTACAGTGCTCAAAATAAGGATATGATCTGTGGAACGGGGGTTATATTGGACCAAAAGTGTCTTCATCCAGTTAGCTGAAAATATGAAACAAACTGAGAATCTAAAGCATTCTGCCATCATTAGCTAACATACAAATGAAATTATAATAATATATAAACAGTATAATGAAATAGCGAAAGTTTTATCCATATTTAGGAGAATGTCTTAATGGGAACACGTGATCTCACGACATAAAGAGTCCCAACTGTGATAAGGTGACTTAATTTTGGTTCACACAGAAGTGTAAGTTGTTTTAATGAATTTACAGCGGCTAGTACGTTGTTTTATCCATAAAATAAAAAAATCGTCTTCGTGCTTCTTGTCCGTCTTCCTAGATAGTGGCCAAAATTTGGTGTTTTCTAGCCATAATTGTGGAATCTACCTCAAGTCAGAAAATTCTGTGTTTGTAAAGACGATGGTTGGTCTTACCAGTGTCCAGTGTTAAAAGGGCTTTGTTTCATTCTAAACTTTTCCCGGGTTAAAATTATGCATTTGCCCAGCTTATTAAGACAGCATACCTAGAGAGTGAAATTAGGACTGCTGGACACCCTGTGAGGCAATTTAGTCATTATGTTAAGAAAAGTTTTCTGATCCTGTGAAGTCGCAAAGTAATTCAGATAATTTAAATCATGCGGCTGAGTTGGCCAAGTAAAACAAGTGAAGTACACTTCACACCATGGATCGATGACCAGTACAGTGTTACTGGCTATTCATCCCTGTTATTTGACATCGCTTCGAGCTATCTTCCGGAACGGACCACAATTGATTGTTTACTTTTGTGGACAGCGATTAACGTCCATAGAAGCTTTCACCACTAGGGTTGTCGGAAAATCGGCACATCGTGTCATTTAACGAGATCACGTGGTCCTTACAACGTGACTACCTTTAACAGCATTCGATTGCTTCTCTTCCCTTCCCCTAATATATTAAAGTGTGAATCAATCAACAAGGACGAACCATCAAATCTATCAGCTTATCAAAAGGCCTTGCAAATCTCTTGCTTTTTCTCGGAGTAGTTGACTTCGGTACATGTTAAACTGTCTTGCAAAAAACACATGACATCCTCTTTTTTAAGGAAAACTTGTATACCTTCAGTTCGAAGACGATGAAAGCTCACTGGAGTAAGGATTCAACACCACGCATCCTTTTGAGGAAATTTATGCTTCAGTCATTCTCAGAGGACACTGAAAAAAGACAAGAAAAGGTGAAATGATCGCAACAAAACCTCATGACCATCTGGACTGTTGACCTGGAGTTGACTGCTGGTGGGTGTAAGGTTCACCCTTAATTCAAATCCACATAGAAGTAAACTATTTGGGATCTGTTCTACCTGTCATCCAGTACTCCATCCACGTATGAATCCATGATGGACCGTGGCGTCTTGGCAACAGAGCAGTACTTATGTTTCTTATGGGTCGCGTGAAACCTCGCAGCAGGGTACATTCCTGTCGCCGTATTATTTGCAATCCTTAGAACGCATCGAGTGACAACAAACTGAATTATTTCTTCCATGATCTAGGCAGCTTATGTACCCAGTCAAAAATGACCCATTAAACTTTGTGTCGTACAAGGAACCATGGCTTAACACCCGACAAATACAACTGCGCAGCACGCAAGCCCCTTTTACTTTCCACCGAGCGACCCAACTGGTGTTTTTACTAGCTTTGACTAATGTCCATTTCCACAGCAGCAGGTTGGACAACCGGGTGACGAATTCACTGGGGTTTGAGACAGCTGTGGTAACTGTGATTTTGCTGTACCGCAACCATTATGATCGGGCGAATAACTTTTTCCACTTGCACAATACTCTGGAACCCATTATCAGGGGAAAAAAGGTGAGATCCGGGGGGTTGGAGACATAGGGTTTCAGGAAATTCTTAAAATGTTTCAAAGATCCCAGAGATATGTTACAATACATTAGGAAATAAGTAGCTCCAAATTCTTCAAAAATACAACAACTACAGAGAGCTTGCTCTCCACTCTGCTGTTCTACAGCCGAGAGAACCAGAAACAACCGACCACAAAACAAAACATGGCTAATTTCCATTTTCACACCAAATTTAACCAAAGGAAGACTGTAGAAAGAACAACACCGAGGTTGCAGTACGGGGTAATGAAAAGGTGCAACGATCTGCACGTTCCATAATTTCCATAGATACAGTGAATCTTGGTAGTTTCATCTGTGCTTCGAATTTTTGTAAAACCTACAAGTAATGGTTGGTTTGTGCATTCAGAGGTTATCATGCAACACAAATGTTGACCTCCTGGTAGGAAATACATATATTGTTGGGGAGATGACAGATACTAACTTCAGAATAAATATGGCACTTTTGGTCAGTGATTGACCTCTGATCGAATAGATAAGTTCCAAAACAAAAGTATTCCTATTCTGTCCACCCGCAGGTCACTGGTGGCCAAAAAATCAGGAGTGCTATGGAATTTTCTCACTGACGTTTCATGCTCACTGCTTCTTGCAAATAGTTGGAAAGTCAAATTCAGCAAATAGGTGTTTTTCTGCATCCAATTCCGTAAAGCTTCCGTGTTTTTATGGTTTCGCCTGAAACCTAGGGTGTTTATTTAATTTGGTCACAGATTTATGAATAGTAGAAAAAAGGTTTGGACTGAACTCACCTGATGATCATTACGCATATTAATGAACTCGACAGTCCGACTGGCACGCCACTAGACGCGCAGCCATTTCCATCATCACTTCACAACACTATACGATGAAATTCATGACAAATTTGAACATGACTGTGCTTGTATTCGGGCAGCTTCCATCGATAAGTAAAGATATAAAACCACGGTTTCTACTGTCTAAGCGACGAGTAGTGTGTAAATTTCCAATAAATTCGAAAAAATTCGGCTAATCCGCAGTAAAATATCCTCCGGCTTTTCATATCTCCAAGCACTGAGTACTTGGTAGAGCGCGTAAAAATCAGGATTCCAGGAGAGTCTGAACTCGTATTCGACCTCTTTGGTGTCCTGAATTTTCACACTGCTATCTGAATATTGATTAAGTGGGTGCTTTTTGGAAGGGCATCATTACAGAGGACTCTTGCATCAAAAACGTTCGACGGAAAATCGTCTTATGCGAATGGTTTCTACCTTGAACAGTTCGGCCATCCTCATTGTCAAAATATGGCAAACGTTATCCGGATTGATCCAAACGTTTAACTAAACGGATAGACACGATAATCTTTTTAGTGTTTGCGAAATCCGTATTTAAAACTATTTTTGCCCAGTCATCAGTGACTTTCAGTCAGAAATGATCTCGGCTGTTTACGATGATAACCATCTGATTTGTCGCGGGTACACTGATCGTCAGCCGTTTCGTTGAAAGCTGGAGATCGCCCACATTCCAACTTTCAACTGTTTGGTTCGGTACAGCTTATTTTGTGGATACCAGAAGATTTCTTATAGACCGTTCGTCTGCCAGACCGTGGGCAGTCTACTCAGTCCACTTTTAGCAAACACTTTCATGGTCGCAATCGAAAGCCAACTGGCTGATCTCATTCCAAAGGTCAGATACGTAGTAGGTACAAATTCACCATTTTAGCTTGTGGCTGAATACTCTGAGTCTAAAAACTTAATGGTAAGGATTCTGTGGATCGAAATAGACGGAACTTTCAATGTTACTGAAGCAACCCACTGCACTCAGTGCAAGCAAGCGCTCGTGCTAAGTACATTCTAGCTAATCGAGTTTGTGGATGAACTGAAACAAGGTCGACACATTTCGGGATATACCGGAAAATAAAGAGAACATCCCATGAAGATAAATTCCTAGTCAGATAAAAGGCACCGAATGATAGAACGATTTCGTTCAATCACACCTCTCCAGAGACGAGAATTGCGTGTTCATATTATTGTCAGAACCCGTGATGGCTATCGGAAAATGACTTCGAAGAAGCTCCACTGTGAAGTAGCACCAAAAGAGAGGGGGTTTTTCATGCA
Source organism: Opisthorchis viverrini (assembly GCF_000715545.1). Taxonomy (NCBI): domain Eukaryota; kingdom Metazoa; phylum Platyhelminthes; class Trematoda; order Opisthorchiida; family Opisthorchiidae; genus Opisthorchis; species Opisthorchis viverrini. The sequence continues at coordinate 151,968 of NW_008751804.1, forward strand.
GGTACGAATTTTAGACAATAGCTGATCGTCTCCCAATAACTACGTTACTCTGTTGCTAAGCACTACATTCAGCTGATTAGGCGGACCGGAACCATGATCAGCAGGCTTGATAATAGCAGCTGGCTCTTCACCGGATTCTGACACCCGTTCCCCACACTACTGTCACTGTGAGGAACTGTACAGTACAGAACTGTACAGTACTGGAACAGTACTTCCAACCTGCTCACAGAATGCTCGGGGTATAATAAAGAGCTTCGTGGAAACGCGGGACTGTAGTTTTGTGTACAAATCTACGGGTCATTTGATAAAAGCCTTCAGGAAGTTCACTGTGGTTCCTTATGTCTTGTAGATGAATGGATGTGGCGTAGGTGTTGTCACTGTCAGCTCTAGCCCTACCGAGCTTTCGAATTAAATAGGCTTATTTGAGTGCCATTGACCAAATGCAATTCAATTACATGCCTTGTGTAACCGCGATTGTCGGCGGAACATTTTCATACCATTTAGCAAACCAGAGGGGTCATATTGCAACTACGTGGTGCTGTCACAGTGAACTTCGTACCCCAGAGATTGCCAAAAATAACGACATCGTTGTAAACCACAGGTGGTACTTGGCGGTGCAGGTGCTAGATAATGCCTTAACGAACAAACAATTGTGTTGAGACTCGGAGGCTGCACATTACAAGAGGGAAAGTTAAGATCGAATAGATTTTAACCGTGGCTGTAGATGAGAATGTGGGGCGGAAAAGTAAAAAAAAAATGTAAATTTATGAAATCCTTAGGTTGAGAAGAAGATACAACACTACAAAATTCTACGAATGACCACTAGCAGGCCCATTCAGCCAGTGCGGTTCATGTGACCTACCCTAACGCTATTCTTATAACACCATACCGTAAAAAATCTGGAACTGATGACGACACAATTGGGAAGTGGTTTCATCTGCCAAATGTTCGTAAAAAAAGCAGCTGTTCAGAACGCACACTACAAACACTTGAAATGGTAAACGTTCGTTCGACCAACCATGGCAACGGCGAGGTCACTTGTGGATATCAGTGCATGAACAAACGATAACTTTATCGAACACGCATAGAAACAGTGTGCTAATGCATCACTTTCTTCAATCGATTGTACCTCGTAACGACCAGGACGGGCGAGTGGATACCAGCTGAGTGTTTAGTTTCAGTTATTAACACGGTGAATTTTGCTGGGGATTTGGGTTTCGTCTGTGTAATATGAAAAGTGATAAGGCGAATGTTAGTAGATGAGATGTGGGGCGGAAAAGTAAAAAAAAAATGTAAATTTATGAAATCCTTAGGTTGAGAAGAAGATACAACACTACAAAATTCTACGAATGACCACTAGCAGGCCCATTCAGCCAGTGCGGTTCATGTGACCTACCCTAACGCTATTCTTATAACACCATACCGTAAAAAATCTGGAACTGATGACGACACAATTGGGAAGTGGTTTCATCTGCCAAATGTTCGTAAAAAAAGCAGCTGTTCAGAACGCACACTACAAACACTTGAAATGGTAAACGTTCGTTCGACCAACCATGGCAACGGCGAGGTCACTTGTGGATATCAGTGCATGAACAAACGATAACTTTATCGAACACGCATAGAAACAGTGTGCTAATGCATCACTTTCTTCAATCGATTGTACCTCGTAACGACCAGGACGGGCGAGTGGATACCAGCTGAGTGTTTAGTTTCAGTTATTAACACGGTGAATTTTGCTGGGGATTTGGGTTTCGTCTGTGTAATATGAAAAGTGATAAGGCGAATGTTATTTCGCTTGTGTCTGGAGTCGGACGTCAGCTGCAGGTAGTCAGGTGAGTGTGATGGATAGCGGTTAGAAATGGTCTTACTTTTTGGACAGGTGGCATTGGTTGGGTATTTGTACATGTAATTGCCCTCAGGTGTGCAGCTTAGTATGTCTTTCGAAAGGCTATGTTTAATTCTCTTCCAAACAAGACAACTCATCGTCTCCGGCCATCTTTTCTAGACTAAGTCTCACGGCTCCCGGTTTTCGTTTGTATTAGATCTATTAGGGCAATACAGTGCATCTGGTGTGCAGATCTGCCTTGACACGAACTAGTGAACCTTGGAACTTCATTGGACGGAAACTGACGGGCTTAAAGTGCATATCATGCCGTGTTGGTATTGGGTATTGGTTCATCCTGGTGTCTGACGATTAGGTCACATAAAGGAATTTGCTTTGCGCCCCTCAGGTTAATGATGTGTACCAAGGTAGGAACTAATCACTCAATCCGCTTTTAATATCCTAATGTCATCCTAATATAAAGAGACTTGTTTGACTTCCGAATCTTCCTTCAGTTTGAGTTTTGCCAGAACGATGTCAGACAGGTAGTTCTACGAGTCTCTCCATGACGCGATCAGCTAAGACGCCGTTTAAGTGCATAATAGGCACGCGTCCTAAAGAAGTGTGAAGGCTGAGATACTGCCAAGTGGTCTAAGCTTAAAGAGGAGTAATCCCAAGGCCATAATTGGTTTGGAAGCACGCGCCTTCCGGTTAGCACTGCAGTGCTTCAGCCGCTCAGCTAGCTTGAGCGTGAAGAAATCACCCTTGATCTACGTCCATAATGTATAGTTTTCAATATATTCTTCATAACTCTCTGGAGCGCAAGATCTGACTGATTTTTGGGAATTTGCTTGAAAGCTTTATGGGTGCGGTCAAAGAATCGCCTCGTAAACGGAACCGAACATCAACAGAGCACATTATTAGTCGTTAATTATTGCTGACAAAAGACTGCGGGTGTTTTCTAACTAAGGAGCTTCAGGTTAACTTCTGACGGGTTCAAGGAAGTTCACGAACAACACAGCTCAGCTTTGATAGAAAGAGTGATTGGTGGTTGACCAAACGACTCATGGATGCAGGAAATGACGGTGATCCTGGAATCGTCCAACATTATATACCAAGACCGTCTTGGAAGCGTCACATGAATCACCTGGCACCAGTGCTTTCAGACTGAAGTAGTGTGAAATATAACGTTGTAGACTTAACTTGTCGATGACTTCGAGTAGTCCTTGTTTGTTGATCAGGCGAAAGTTAATCTGTACGCCAAGCCTGGTGATTTCCTTGCACATTTCTCTTTATCGTACGCGGAGACATCATCACTGTGCGGATTTACCTTACTTTTGGTGGTCGAATTCCAAAAAACAAAAGTTTTCAAGTTCACAGTGGGTAAAACTTTCTGGCGGACAGTAGATGTTCAGTCTGTCTCTCACAGTTCGTGCTACTCATTGTATATCAGTGTAGAATATCTAACGTATTCTGTGTAGCACAAATTACTGGCGCTGGGCATCAGAAACCAAAAATAGATCAATTTGAATTGCTAACAAAACTCGTGGTACTGCGTCTATAGAAATAGCTACACAAAACGAGTAGAGATCTAAATTTATGCAGATCTTTGTCCCATGTGTTGCGCAGCTTTGTGCGAGTGTAAATTTGAAATGCTATAGAAGCAATGTAAGCGAAACTGTTCCATCCCATCTGATTTCAGTGCGAACTAGGAAACGACGAGTCTACTTATGCAGTCATTGCCATCAAACTTCTATGTTTCTTGCCTTTACTTTTAGGGTGGATTCTGAATCGGAAGCAAACTGATCGCGATTCTTTCAGAGCAGTTTCCAGGTAGAAAAATGAAGTAAACAAAAATCTGTCCCCTGTTTTCCAATTACATATGCGAACTACACTCTTGTCTCTCAGGTGAAAATTTGTTCAGCCATCAGATGTTCGGGAATGCCTTGAATACAGCGTCCTGAATGCGTCGACTTGCAAGTACTGAGCACATTAAGGGGAACTTAAGATCTTTTCCGACGCAAAACCACTTGTTTGGCGACGATCAAACTATGTAGTAGTCTAAGTTCTTGTGTTTGTCTTGCTCTTGTCTGAATGGTTAATAAATCGATGCCAACAGGCCTGAAACATATGCTGTATGGAGAGAAGTCTACTTGATGTCACGTGCAAAAAACACGTAGCTGTCAAGTTCTCTGAGAGCTCAACTCCCCATCTTGGTACATGCATAACGGATACCGAAAGGGTGTATATCAAAGCTTTCAAGTAATTCTCCCTCCCTTAGATTGAAAAACCATCTTACACAGACCGTCTTTGTTCTCACCTACTCAGCAATCCAGATGATTTCGATAGGATTCGTTGTTGATGACTTTGAACTTAACCTGCACGCCCTAATACGCGCATCGTTGACTTCAAAGTCTAGGCGTACGTGACACAGTGGATTGTGGTACACGACTGCGTAAATCTTGTTAGTTCCCAAGCGAAAGTTAGAAACCGCACTTTTCACCCACTAAACTCATCTACTGCGTTTCATTGTGTGCAAATTGCTCCAGCGGCTCGTAGTAACGTTTACCCTCGTTCTCGTTCCCTTGAGGGATCTTTCATAGATCCGGTGTACAATAAGACCAGCTTCATCGATTCAAATTATTTCGACTTTGAGCATCCCCATCCGCAGTCATGGAAATTTTCTTTGAAAAATCCGCTTTTAGATGCAACTGTTTTTCGAAGAGAAGATTTATGAAGCATTGTCTTAGCCACAGTAACAATTCGGCAAGTCGATTTTAACGTAGCTTGCTTAATCGGCAATCATCATCTCCGAAAACAAGAGGTTCTAAATGACGTGTCTCCATTCAAGATGTAATCGTTTTGTATTCCACTCCAAATTCCACTTCTCTTCATCATTTAAAGTTTTGGGCACACAACCCTTGATTTCCTTCAAATGCTTGGTACACGAAGAGGTAAACCCAATTGTGTAGGGGGAAGGGGCAGTGCAGTGTCTGTGGTAACAGTAACACGCTAGACGATTAGATGATCAGCCGATCCGAATTCACTTCAAGGTCCACCAGTTGATCTTTGGGGTATTTTTTGGTACATAGTTGAAGATGAACACAGACCAAGGTTGCCCATTTGGTAAATCCATTTGTTTTGGTCGGCTGTGCAGATTATCAGTCGGAGCACTGCAAGTATACGACATCCTGCTGACATATGCAACCAAAGTACAAATTAGTGGGCAGACCAACAACAGTTCACTACACTGTGAACTAAACAAACACTTCGCTACGAATATTGGAAGACGGTTCTAAATTCATGCTTTTGTGTGTGATTAAACTGATAGTGAGTTATTCTGGACAATCCTTATGGCTGATGATGTCCTTGTAAAGCTCGTAAACCTTAATAAGTTCTACAAGTCTTCGGTGAAGATTAGCGTAAACGGACAAACGCGTACGGATGAACAGTGAGTAGGCTACAGAGATTAAAGTTGAATCCAGTATACACCAAGATTGCCCACTTTCGTTGTTACTTTTCGATTTTACCACCGAGTTATCATTTCAGTGGGCCTGAAGGAATGAGCTGGCGTTCACTCAGGTCCCTATAACTCTGTAGCTGACTTGAATTACGCTGTTCCGTTGGGTATTGACTTTAGGAACCCTAAAGTGTATTAAGTTATCTGACATACCGAGCAAAACTCATAGGACACATCAAAGCTCAAAGTCATCTTCATTTGCACAAACATACCTGTGGAGCCTAACGATATGAGGGATGAATGATAGTTTACGGACTGTAAATTACCTAGTTCAAACAGTTTACCAAATAAACAGGCTAAAGCCAAAATTTAACAGAATATCCGAGGTGCCCGACAAACGTTTACACAAGTGAATATCGTCTCCAGGAGAAACTGAAATTAGTCCATCATCGCAGTCAACACTGGTAGCCCATCACCTTGCCTGAGCAGCTTGTATCTGAAAGATTTCTGGAGACAACTAATCCTGCCTCGTGTGGTGATCACCCGAAAGTAAAATGAAAAGACGAACGCGTCAGGCAGAATTGTTCAGTTCATCTGTCCACCTGAAGGTCTCTTAATTAGTCATATTCAACGTGAAGTACGAGTACAGGTGTGAGATGGCCGCCGATAAAATGTCACAAAACGAAGTGAGTGCAATTCGTAACTACCCATTCAATTCGAACAGAAGTACGGGTGACCCTCGCTTGTTTTTACATTTTTGCACACTCGTTTAGCCACCAGTGTGGGAAATAGTCTAGTTCACCTTTCGATTTGAAGCGACCAAAACTAGTATGAGAATTCGCAAAAAAATGGCACAACATAAGGAAAGTGTAATCCAAGTTCAGTCACACGATTGTACAGGTACGAAACAGCTGGTGAAAACAGCACTTAGGTGTTAGGCTCACACCATAAGCTGAATTGATTATGTCAAAATATTATTTTTTTTGTACATCCTCTGATTTATGGCTTTTAGGACTGTATTTTTCGCATTTCGAGGATGCGAGCGGATCGAACTTCATGGCAGCATGTTTCGACTTGTGCTTCCAGATCATTCATGTTATGAAGAATGAAAGAACTAGGGGCTTACTGGACAGCAATTTCGCTATCTTTGCTTGAGAAGAAAGAATCGGACGCACAAATCATGGGCATATATTAGAATACCCACTGATGCACATTCGACAGCCTGATGACTGGTATATTGCGCCACTCCTTTGGGTGACCAGTGTGCGAATTTCGGAAGAAAGCTTCAACAACACGACAGTTTAGGTAGCATTTATGAATGGTTGGTGCGAAGAGTTGGGTTACCGTTACCATTAATGTTGCTCTTTTACAAGCGGTATTGGTTGTCTGTTGACGTAAATGAAAATGCACGGTGTGAAACGTCGTGGAAATAAGAAACATCCATTACCATAGTTAATCATGTAAAATTGAGACAAGGTATGGCCACATATAGGCTTATTATGATAAAAGCATCGAATCACCGATGAAAACTTCTTCAAGCGGTAAGAGATGACTTTTGTTAAACTCGAACCTCCCAAAATTCATTGATATCGTCATTACCATTTGACTCCATCAGTAACCAGTAGCCTACAGCTTACGGCGATATTTAGTTCGGGTGTACAGGTTATTACCAGTCCTCAAATACCGTTGAACTAGATCCCAAATAATAACACGTAACTTTGCGTACTTAGAAACTGTCGATTATGAGCACCAACTTCTGACTTCCAGATGGACGGCTATGGTGTCTTCTTTGCCCAGTCAAATTTCAAAGAGAAATTCCAAATCTTACTTACGGCCCGAGAAAATTATACACCCATGGTGCATTATATTATACACTAACTAACCACTATAACAATGACAGCAGAGTTCGCATCTGGTTTACACTACCACTACCAACTGGAATGACGTTAGTGAAGTCACACTAAAGTTCATGCTAACCAGGCAATCCGAGCGAAGTTAAGCATGCATACGCAGTGTCACCACTTTGATATGCTCGGCTACGTGCATTCCACAGATCTGGATGCACTTTCGTTGCTCTTCCGAATATCGGTCAGTAAGGTATCCAGTAAACAGTTAAATGAACATTTTTTGGCATTGCAGTGTACTCGTCATCGCCTTAACCACACAGTTCGTCTTCTCGTCTTATTCTTCATACGATGGCCAACCAGAAAACACTATTAATTCTCGACCATAGCTTGAGTGCTATTCAGCTGCACTGAGATTGTGCAGGTTGACCGGTATAAGTGCACTACCCTCCGCATTCTCCTGTGAATTTCGTGTGTGCGGCGTTCGGAAACAAGACATATGAACCTCGTCCCAGTTCCGTGTTTCTCGTGAAGAACAAGATTGGAAATACGCATTAAATGGGCTAACGGCTGCTTCACTGTCCTGGTTATTATTCCTACACTTGAAATTACTGTTCGTGCTCTGAAACTCCTAACTCCTTCAGCTGACCTTGAAATGGTATGACTGGGGAAAGAGCGATTCTTCCTGACTGGCACACCGATTGGTTTAGTTCATCACAGTGACCGAAATTTGCGGATCTTGTGTACCTCGTTTGTGTATCCGTACTGAAATGTACGGCTCAGTTAGTCACAACACATTAATAGACCTCTTGAGTCGCCTAAACCTGATTCCAATACACTTTGCATTCGTATAGCCATACCTGTCTTTACTAGCTTATGTATGCTGCAGATGTATGTTTTAAGAGTTGGATTCATTCGGCCTTGTGAAAGATCTATCTGAATCGGACGAAATAAATACCATTAAACCCGTTCCCTGTGACAGACATAACACCGATATAATCGAAATATCTGGGAGGTTGTTATTTCTTCCAGAAAACTGTTTGTTTTAAATTGCATTTGTTTTTACACAGTTGGGCGAACTGAAGACTAGAACACAAGTTCCCCGCTTACGATGAAACCTGTTTTCCTCATGAAAAGTACCCCCCAGAACAGATAATACATTATGTATTCCTCAACTGCGACCTTTACGTTAGACTGATTGTGACCTAAAATGCACATATTCATGCCTGAGAACTAATCCGGTATAATCGCTTTTTTTGTGACTTTATGTAAAATACACACTGTTGAAAAAATATCTTTGTGAAAGCAAGTTGGTTTCTAAAAATGTGAGCGTTGGACACAAATGAAAGTTCTGCCCAGCAAGCAGCACAAGTACAGCGTTCGGTCAGTTCGGAGCGATTTCCAAAAGTGACTGAAAACTTGTTCCACTGAAGCATGAATTTGCTGGAATCACAAAGTGTTGCGCAGGCAAACAATTTCTTTTTCATTGTACTGATGTGCAGTGTTGCTTATTTTAGTACATTCCGATCGATAAAGCTCGTATGGTAGGTACACCCACGTTAGAAAGTGCATCAGTTGGATAGGTATCGAAGGCCGTTCGACATTAACGTAGTATTAGTTCAGTAGACCCGACAAGACTAAAAAACGGAGATGTAAATGAGGTGCGTTTCCTTTCACTTCTATTGCAAATCGAAAACTGCTATTAGGAGCGAGCAAAGGATGTTGGATTTTTGATGCGCATTCTTCATACTTTGTCTGTAAGTGTAATGAAGGTGAATTATGTAGGAGAAAAGGAAACGTTTGGATGTGCTTTGCTATTGATTCGCAGGAGGGATTTTCATTCCAAGCCAAGTAATCAGAATTATGCATGCAAGAAAAAAGTATTTACCTCCATCCCAGGAAGGGCACTGTGCGATGAGACTGCTTAGGTGCTTAGAGGGATGGCGGTACCGTATTCGCGGCTTGTAACCATTAATGTTTGTATCATCAAAAACAGTCAAACAGTATTCGGTGCACCTTTGGGACTTCCCTGTAATAGAAGGCTAGATAAACGAGATCGACATATTGGATTGCGGAAGCTTCTGGACAGATGGTCATATTCTGAAGCCTGATGGATCTCAAACCGTTAGCATAACCGAATACAAATTCGCAGCCAAGCTGGTCGTGAATCAATAACATTTTAGCAAACATGATTCCGCGTGTGTCGGAAACCTTGCATTCGGTAGGAATTACAGGGCGTTGGTTCCCTGAACTTTCGTTTAGTTCCGTAGACCAAAAGCAAAATTCTGTTCTGCATAAAATACAACATAATTTAGATATCGTGAAGGTGAACAACCCGAAACCAAAGCATTCAGAGCATATTAACCAAACAAATACATAATCTTGACGAAGCACACTACTCAGAAGGTTGTTGAAAACTCTTGGACAGCACACGACCGGCTTAACCTTTCTTAGGGTTTCTATGGAAGGATTGGTACGTTACTGCTTTCCTCAGAAAGCTATTCTGTATTCATTCCGCCTACCTGTAGAGCGCATTTTGTTCGAATGTAATTTTTCTCGTCCATCTTCCCTCGTAGTTTTTATCATTCGTCGCTCATAAGGAACTCTCCGACTAGCAATAACTTTGAGAGTCAAAAGTCTTGTTGATTTCGATTAACCACGATAGCAATTTTTCACACCAGCACTGAGCTGGTAGGAAGCGCCTATCGGAAAACTGCCCCAATACATGATGTATAGATGTTTGCAAACTTTATCTTCTGATCGGCCAACAAACCAAATCAGGTGAACAGGAAAGTGTACGCCTATGCTGTTTTTCTCAAAGTTCCCAATCATATTCCCTTGCAAGCACAACCAAGTGAACACCTATCAGTCCTTGAGTTCAGGTGGATATCACTGTTCTAAAAAAGTTAAGTGGGGCCAGTAGACTTTTAAGAATCCTTGAACTTACATCGACGGTAACTGTGTTTCACTGTATTCATATCAGTCACAGGCCATTCTATAGCAACCTCAACTGATACGACGAATATGCGTATATCAGAATTAAAGTGGCTTCTCGGATTGCTTTTCAGGACTGACCGCATTCTGGTCCATCCTGAAGAGAAAAGGTATGGCGAAAAGTTGACAAACTGATTGAAAAAATTGAATCCGCTACTGTTTATGAAAGGTGCCACAAGAACAACCAAGATGTCAATGGCTGGTAGAAATTTCCTTTAAAATTATGTTCTAGCTATCACGACGGAGAGCACCAGTCGTGAACCTTTTTCCGTTTTCTATTCCACTTAAGCCCTGGAGCGGTAAGTGTTTGAAAATGGCAAAAGTAGACTGCTTGGTGTGATCGATAAAATTGAAAATACTATTCACACGGTCAAATGAATCACGTGATGCTAAAGAAAACAACACAACCAATTACCTATAGATTAAACCGAAATGTCTGAAAGAAAGAATTACTACCTTCGCACTAGCTCAAGGAAAGACAGAACAAAATCTCAACAGAACTCAGGCTTTGCAAACCGCTAGATTCAGACTACAAGTTACGTTGAACGCACTTAAGATCGTCGTTTTCTCCAACTTAATTCTTTTTCAACCGCATTCGCTTGAATCTGGTATCATCAAAATAGGAGAAGTGAAATATAGAAAGAAGTAATCAAGGTGTACCAAAACTGCCTTCAAAACTCAGTGAAATTTACCCACAGATCAGACTCCATTGTTGTTTATACTTCAGGTTTTGCTTGTCACTCTCGGAAAAAAGTCTTCAATGTCATGGTCAAACTCTCTTTCACAAATCGTGGCACCCGAATACCAAGAATCACAAGTACACGAAGACCTAGCATCTCCTTATTAGACAGTAACTCAGGAAGGAGATCTTTTCTACAGCTGAGGGCATGCGAACATATCTACTCGATATACCTGCCAAAATTCCGAACGCTAGGATTGCCCCCATCTCGTCTGCTGGTACGCAAATCTACTCCGAACTTGGGTTCTCACTCCGATCGCCTTACTGTTGTCCTTTTTGGTGAACTGCGCATAAAAATGATTGAGAAACGGTATGTAGAAGCTGTCCGACGCGCCGTTCCCGTGAAAAAGCCACGAGCTCAGTCGAATTTGTCGAACAAGTCGTTATATCAGCTGTAGCTGACAGGCGCAAATAACGTTGTTTCAAAGTCTTAGTTTGGTTGCTAGTCACGCAAAAGTCTGCTGTTATTATTTGAAACAAAATGCAGGTTAGAACAACGGCAATGCATCTCAGTTAGTCACTGTTGGAATGCAACTGTGATACGTTAGATTCACTGGATCTGCAAGCCAGAAGGGAACCTTTGCTCTGTTTCTGGATCATACTTTGACCATTGTTGGATTACTTCTAGGCGGGATCAAGTGAAGCATTTAGGCGGAGAGTTTTGTGACATTGTGGGGACAACCAAATTAACACTGCCAGTGCGACCAGATCAAGTCTTCATCTTGAAAGTCAGCTGGTCCGCTGATGGTCGTTGCTTCAAGAGCACCATCTTCATTTCGCTGACAGTTCACGACAGAAAGTACTACAAAAACCCAAACCCACCCATCACGTTAAGCGTTTAATATTGCGGACAAATTAAAACCATTACTTTGATGCTGCAAATCTGAAACGCATGGTGGTGCGGGTAATAGATGGTTGCCATCCAACCAATGATTTCTCAACGTGTGGTAAGTCGTCAAACAAGAAAACCTTTGGAGGAAATCCAAAACAGTTAGGTTAGAATGAAACAAGTATTTTGCGTTAGATCTTAGTAGGATTCAGCCTCTTCCAGTCCCCATTCGGATTCAACAATCTGCTCACACATGCCATGATTTCATTTTTAATCAGGTCCACTGAACAACTGTTCTCTAAAAGACGTACAAAGTATTTCGCTCGTTCCCTCTGAATTTGACAGCAAGGTCTGCAGGTTTTTATAGGGATCTATTGGTTCCGTGTGTTCTAATTGATTCGTAGCCCGACGGAGTTAAATTTCACTCCAAGAATTTTCAGAACCTGATTTGGGGCCAGAATGATAATGCACACCAGTGCACTCAGCTATCGTGTGAAACTGGCCCATTTTGAGTCCGAAAAAAATATGGCGAGTTTTGTCAATCCATAATCAGAAATGAGGACAGGGATAGTGATGATAACAAAAAACTACTGGCACACTAACCCAGGAAATCCCGAAGAAAGTAAGAACCCCCTCCTTACTTCTTAGATGTGTCTTATTGGTGGTAACATGCACCGTGACAGCATACTGACTCGTTTCAAAGCAAGTAACACAGATTTTATTGCTTATTTTCAATAAGACGCCTGTAAAAAGGATTGGTGTAGGAATTAGCATCAACATAAGCGAATTCGACTGAAATTTATTTTCACTTTGCTTAAATCGAAAGAGCTATCTGGAGAGAGTAGTATTTTCACCAGTTAGGGCGTATCACCCACCCGACACACTGACCAGCAATCGATGAGAAAAATCAAACTATCCGATAAAAATCTGACAAATGTGGTTCTCTGGAGGAAGAAAAAGGCAGCAGTACCAGGTACAATTCAGTTCTAGGCTCCTGAAGGCACGTCCAACGATAGTATCTTTTTATCATTTGAAGGATATAACGGAAACCCAACTTCTAAATGACCAGCGTTCCAAGTGGATGAATTTAGGGTAGTTTATCAGTCTGGTGGAAAAAATAATCCTGGCACGTAAGAATGACACGCAGAATTCGGAGAAGGACCCTTCATGATGTTCGCTAATAAAGTGGTGGATGAATTCGTGGGAACTTCTACCGAGGCGAGAGGATTTGTCCACATCAGGAAAGTTCTCCTTTTCTAGACGTAACACACTACTCATAAGGTGGCTAGACTCAGCAGGTGGGCGCACTCCCTTAGGTTACGTCAACCCTATGTTCTTCTTGAACACAAATTACACATATTTCGACAACTCTCCGCATGAGATGGCCTGGTGGGGCATATCCAATCGGGTTGAATCAGCATACATCAAAGACAAAATTCGTGCGAAAATGAGGGCATATGTCGAAGATTCTCATCATTCTGAGTAGCGCATAACTGATGAAAGAACGACTTCAGACAGGCACTCAAGCCATTTGAGGTTCCCTAAGTGCTCAGTACTGCTTGGTACTATCTCCCAGGAGTACACTAAGTGGGAAAATAAAACGTATTAAATTCACACAGTGTGGTGCAAATATCCACATCAAACTACATACAGACTGTTTAGTTAGTCAATCAACCCCAAACACCAAACTGAAATAAGTTGGTAGTCTTGACGCATTCTTGTAACGATTAAACTGGTTCTGCTAACACCAAAACGCCTATTGGATGACTGGATAGAACGACCGTCAAGTTGATGACTGTTGTGTTACATTGCATTGCTTACAGACATACTTTTAGCTAGCCAATTCGTTTTTCGGAGAAAATGTCCTACTATGTGTTGGGCTAACCCATGAAAATTTTTCTCGATCCCACTCAACGGATTAGCTTGTTTTCTGAGGATGTTCAGATGGGGAACATCGATTAGACCCAAGAGTTGGAAAGCGGAATAAAGCCAACTGGAGCAGAATAGTAAAAACCTTAGGCTGTATACGAAAATGAGAAACTCGATCCTGCTTGTTTGTGTCGTCGACCTTGGCTGCAATTCGCAATGCTATTCACATGTTGTTTTGTCCAGCTGGGTAAGCTACGCTGTACAACATTGTTTTCACATTCACAAAACTCTCGTTCTAACATTCCTCCTCTGCTGTTGTGCCCACCCCAAAAGAGAAGAAGCAAAGCGCTCAAGTTCTGTCCTTATTAGAGCCCATCAGTAGTGCACATTCCTCACTGTTTCTGGGTCTGAACTCCAAACATCTGAAGTGCGAGGCTAGTGTGATTCCCCTGCTCGCACCTGATTTGTTACGCTTGAGCGATGTAACTGACCCTGTCCTGGTTATGTAGATCAGTTGACCCACTTGACAGGAACTCCCCGTCAGGTAGCGCCACGGACGGTCGAAATCTGCTGCACAGTTTTTTATTAGTTGTGGGTGGCTGCTGGATTTGTAGTAATCGCATTCATATTACTCTCATTTAAACAGTCTTCCTCTCGCCTGGATTAGTTATCCTGGTGAACACGTTTGTCTGCTTCGAAGTGATAATTCAGGTGCGTTCAGCATGCGCTGATGGAGTAATGGTAACATGTCCGCCTCACCTGTCAGATACCCCAACAGGGCCAAGGATTTGCACTACTGATGGGATCTAACTTGAGTCAAGTGTTCTGCCGTTTTGGTGTTGGCTGACCAGTGTATTTAGACCAAGACAGGAGGAGCACCGCTTATAGGAGGGTAATGTGGATGTGAACTCTACAAACCCCGCAACCAGTTGAAACTACATGACTTATTCTGTTTGTATGTGGGTTATGTGACTGCACTTATTACACGTCTGCCTAAAACAAACTGTAAAGTATCAAAGGGGGTATCACGTGAGTGTGTCTAACTGAAGACCACTGAATTTACAGTGAAAAAATAACCGAGGGACTTCGTGACAAAGAGTAAAACAGTGGTACCGGAGGTTTCAACAAGTGAAATTTCTGCCGTCAGTTAGTAAATGATATAGGGACGTTCTTCACAGGATAGCACTAAGGATGTCTCGCTTTCCATTAACTGTGACGGGATTGGTAGTAACGAGAATTGTTACTACATATCATTATCACTCTAGGCAGCAGCAGCAGCAAGCTCGGAGTTTTCAAGCACGTTCAAACTTTTTCAGAACACCCGAATAATGAAGTCCACCGCCAACTATTCGGGGAGATATTTTGTAACACAATGATCCACAACAATAATTACTGGTTGCCAATTTGATGAAATGAGTGGAATCCAAGCAGAATTGACCACATGGACACGCATCACGCCGTGTGATTATCCGTTTTGACTTTGAGGTGGGTACCGAAATATTAGTCCTTCACATTGGTCTCTCTGGGGGGAACAGACTTCTTGTGACAAATTCTGACACGCTTCAGAGGAGACACGCGTTAGTAACCCTTCATGAGGAAAGACTTTCCTTGAGAAAACATTTTCATCTACTCAAAAGATTTCTTTCGTGAATAGGCCCAAAAACCTTACCTAAAGATTGTTAACAGAAGAGTATCAGCTCAAGCAGTTAAAATCGACTGGGCCAATTCAGGATAAGCTCTGCTATCTGGACACTTCACAACGGAACAAGACAACTAACCTACGGGTTATGAAGTCGAGAAATAGGCATCCAACAATGGAAATGCAGGGATGTTTTTACTGATCTTATAAGCACTAACGTTGGAACATTTCCGAAGAATTCCTGCGCAACGTGAAGTGATAATGTGGTGAAATCATGACAAACAGCCCACATTTTCAATATATATATATATATATCATTTTCATATCAACGAAATTGATTCCCCGTTTCTTGTCAATTGTTACTACATATCATTATCACTCTAGGCAGCAGCAGCAGCAAGCTCGGAGTTTTCAAGCACGTTCAAACTTTTTCAGAACACCCGAATAATGAAGTCCACCGCCAACTATTCGGGGAGATATTTTGTAACACAATGATCCACAACAATAATTACTGGTTGCCAATTTGATGAAATGAGTGGAATCCAAGCAGAATTGACCACATGGACACGCATCACGCCGTGTGATTATCCGTTTTGACTTTGAGGTGGGTACCGAAATATTAGTCCTTCACATTGGTCTCTCTGGGGGGAACAGACTTCTTGTGACAAATTCTGACACGCTTCAGAGGAGACACGCGTTAGTAACCCTTCATGAGGAAAGACTTTCCTTGAGAAAACATTTTCATCTACTCAAAAGATTTCTTTCGTGAATAGGCCCAAAAACCTTACCTAAAGATTGTTAACAGAAGAGTATCAGCTCAAGCAGTTAAAATCGACTGGGCCAATTCAGGATAAGCTCTGCTATCTGGACACTTCACAACGGAACAAGACAACTAACCTACGGGTTATGAAGTCGAGAAATAGGCATCCAACAATGGAAATGCAGGGATGTTTTTACTGCTCTTATAAGCACTAACGTTGGAACATTTCCGAAGAATTCCTGCGCAACGTGAAGTGATAATGTGGTGAAATCATGACAAACAGCCCACATTTTCAATATATATATATATATATATCATTTTCACATCAACGAACTTGATTTCCAGTTTCTTGTCAACTTATTTCTTCACATTGTCATCAATCCATAAGTGGCGCAGAGAAAGTGCAAGGGCACCAAATGAGTGAAACTTCCGTCTGAGAAGTCGTTACTTCAGGAGCCAGTAACACGCGACCGCGTGGTATGGTGTGATTCAAGGATGATTGGCACTATATCCCGTCTGTGTGAGTCAATCAGAATGCTGTTCAGTCTATTGCGGCCGATTTGGCTAGGTGTTCAAACTACTAACTGGGAGGTTTCTGAGTTTCGTGAGATGTGCACTGCTGATGATTCCCAACAGGGACGAAAGAGCTGTGCGGTACCTTCCGGCTTTTTTTTTTGCATAGATTGACTTCATTTGCAGAACTAAATCTCAGTTGTTTTCACTTTCTTACCAGCCCAGGCACAGCTACCACTTCAGCATACTTGCTGTCAGGGCAACCTGGATAAGGCGGTGAAGTAAGTGGTTGCCATGGTGAACCTATTGATACACAGCGTCGTGCTAATGGATCGGAATATGGTTGATTCGACAGCAAGACCGCTGGCTCACTATTTTCACTGTGAACTCGGATCTCTTGACTTACGACTGTTAGGTTGCCACTTTTTGGCAAACGAGCTGTCATTGCAACCGGGCCATGTCAAACCCTTCAAGCTAATCGACAAAGGACCTAAAGTCACGAATAATTTACGGAGTTATTTCACTTCTTTACTCATGAATAATCTGCACTGCATACGAACATCGTACAGTGTGAGAAATGATAACGCTACGATTTGTTTTGTTAGGGTCATACTGAGGTCAGGTGCACGGTTGTTCTGCTGTTCTTGAAGCCATAACTGAATTGGATATGTTTACGACCAGCATGATGAAGAACGTTGCCGACTGCACGTGATATGAGTGTGGTCCCTGACAATCCATACACATAACCCATACACGTGAGTTTACGCGCTGTCTGGGGGATGACGGATTATGCACATGCTCACGAAGACCAAGTAGAGAGAAGCCAGTTTTACGGCTCTGAGATCACACAAGTTCCGGGCGCTCCGATTGCATGCAATTTGCGTAATCTTGTCAAATGACGAATCAAACACTAAAACGTCTGAAGCATAGGTCTAACTCATGTAGTGGATCCAGATATTATTTGTGCATATTTACACGCGGTTGTTTGGCAAATCTCTTCTTCCTATCCTTCACTAGGGAAAGCAAGACAGATCGAAAGTTACGCACTAGGATTTCCAAAATGACTGTGTCCGTGTCTGTCCGTGGTTCGAACCCGACCTCTGCCTCTCAAATCCCTCTGTCTAGGTTTGGACAACCTGGCAGTATTTCAGCCCTCGTGTTTCCTTTGAGTGACATGGTAGCTAGATACCGAAGGGTAATACAACTGAATGACGAGGCGTAAGCGTTCAACCTTCACAAACTGAAAACCGCAACTTTATGTATCTTGCGGTATTTGAACGCTGCAACTGCGAATAGACCACCAAGAAGCTCTGAAAAGTACAGGTAATGCCGAAAACGAGGTGTTCGCCTGCCAAAAACCTGCGAGCAAGACACTGGACAAACTACGCTCGTCTAGAAACTCAGACCCCCAGCCCCGGATTGTAAGTCCCAAGGCGTTACTGAGGGATGAATAGAAATAACAGCCTAAGATGCTTTCATGACCAATGTACAGCCTACAGAAACTAGGCAGTTATTGTGAGGGTGATATATTCGACTTCCAGACACCAAGCTGCCCGATCCATTGCACGAGTTTGCTGTATATGAATGAACGCCCATGTCTTAGGCTGAATTTTGATTAATTTAGGGTTCAAAGTACGCTTGCACACATCTGGAGCATACATTGAAGAACGAATATGAAAGTGTTGACACCATAATTCGGTATAGCCCAGTTTGTGGCTCTGACTAAACAACTGTGAAAAAACATGCATAAAATCGTTGAACTTTACAGTTATATTCTTGAAAGTAAAACTACTCGCCATCACATTCCTCAATCGCTTCGACTTGAGGCAGTGCTAAACGTACGATGGTCTACATTCCTAAGTGCAAGTGCCGACCAAACCAAACCCAGACGGAGAGCCAAATGCTATTGTAGGCAGAGGCTGTGTGAGCCATTAGCAGAATCTCCCTGAGATTATGATTATCTTGCTGTATGAAGTTCGCGTGCCTACATTGCAAGGATGTCAACGAATCAAATCGGGACCTAAGTTAGGGGGAGAATTCTACTGTTCTTGATCGACCAAACCGCCTCAGGCCCAGATGAACTTCATCCAAGCTTCCTGAAGTATTTAGCAACGTTCCTCTCTAGAACACTTTCCAACTTGCCCATAAACTCCTCAGACGAAAGCCAGTTATCCTCAAAATGGAAGACAACAGTAGTAGAGCCTATGTTTAGGAGAGGAGCTCTATACTCAACAGTGAATTACGGACCGGTGGTGGAAGGAATAACCAAGGATGAAACTGAACATTTCCAAATAACTAACCTTCCGGCAGTCGAGCAGCACAAGTTTCAGAGTGTCAGTTCATGCAATTTCAATTTGCTGTCGGCTGAGGAGAGATAAGTCTATCCCAGTGACGTCGAAAACCATAATGATATCGCATACGTAGGAATCGTTGAGGCATTCGATCGTATACCAAGTCGTCGGCTACCTGGAAGCTGATGCCCTACTGACACATTCTGCTTCATTAAGCTGTACAAACTGGATACCTCAGGAATCGATATTCGGACCTGAACTAGAACGGCATAGTCTCATGCTCGCGGACGAAATCAAACTCTCGGTGGCGACCAGGAATAATGACTATGTGAATTCTTCATACGGATTTTAACTTCTTCCACAGTTGGTCTCACCAGTGAAACCCGTCCGCCTATTATGACAAACGCCACGTCCTGCAGAATGGATATATTCAGTTTCCTCTCATTAGGTCAAATGTCTCGGAAAATCTTCTGTATCTTCTTCGGTGCAAACACAAACCGCTGCTAGAGTACGGACAGCCCGTTTACCAGCAAGGTCGCGATGCTCGAACAGTGGTGGTGAAATTTAACATTCTAAAGGTGGAAAGGTCGAACTTTATCAACATGAATATCACCGAATATGCGATGACCTGTTGTGTACCCTCACTATTCTGAATCCAAATTTCGTTTTGCATGCCATGTACACTCGTGAAAAGTTACTCGACCACTAAGACTATGGATCATATCACTATTCAACCCAAGTGCTTCGACACCAATCCTGATGCGACTCACACAACCAAACGATGGAATTAAACTTTTCAGGCGTTCAGCACTTACCTCCACAAACGAAGCTATACAACCTTGACAAGCCCATTCACGTCATTGATCCGTCCGTGTATGTTTGCGCGATGTTTGGTGAGTCTGCATCTACAGACGCATTGGAGACATCATTTTGTTTCACATGCAGTACAAGTGGCTTCTTCAGCTGAACGCTGAGGGCGGGAATACCACTGTGAACTAACAGTCGCAAAAATCCAGTCCACACCAGTATCTGTCAACCTTTTCCCAGAGTGAAAATTCGTTCAGATCAAACAACAGCATCACACTCCGATAACGAAGGCGCATACACACCCGAGTTGATCACTTAGAAAAAGATGGTACCCCTGGACCCTAGTGCAAGTTATCGTCACCAGGAATATAAATAACAGAAATGGCACGGTACTTAACTAGTCAGCCGATCCGCTTGTCGTGATACTTATCCATTACCAAAGCACGGCAAAATGATCGAGGACATTTCCAAAGAGAGTACAATATGAAACCCGCGGTAGCCTTTTCCGATTTTCTGTATTTCTGTTGGCGCGACTGTGTCATCTATTTCCAACAAACTGGAAAACACTACTGACATATTTGCAGTCACGATTTGCGAAAACCAAAAAATGACCATAACAGTTAAATACGATGATGCAAAATCATCACAGCTCCTGGGATTCCAAATCTCTAAACGAATTATCAAACCTGACCCAAACTATCCACAACTGTCGCTTCTCTCTAACGCTAAAGCCAAACAACGCATGGCAGAGATCCATGCCTGTTATTCAGTGTTTGTCCCCCTTTGACATCAGTTTGCCAGTTAGAAATATTTCCGAACTTTGTCAAACTCAAGAATTCTATGGCTGTCATCATGGACTAGGGCATACCTCTGGTTGTTGAAACAGACGCATCAGGTATGGCTATTGCGGCGCAGCTGAATCAGAACCAGAACTTTGATCCTGAGTGAACATAACTCCATTGTCGAAAAGGAAGCCTACGTTATTACCGAAGAGGTGGGAAAGTAGCGGCATTATCCTCCTGGATTACTTTTCAAATTAATAACCGACCATAAGCTAAATTGCCTCTACGTACGTAGGAAGATTAGAAATGACAGAATAAGACCATTTGAATTACCTGCTTTTAACTACGGCATTTATACAATAAAGTAAACCGTGTAGGTTACGCCCTCGTGATTTTTGTGCGACGGTAGCGGACAACAAAAATCCAGGACTGCGTAATTATCCATTGCCTCCAGGGATTATTAAAACATACACTTTATGCGCTCAAAGAACTCGGTTTTCTTTTGACGATGTGAAGCGCACTTCGCCTCCAGTAAAACGCGTTCTGGACTAAGAACCTCTCCCCGGTGTGACATGTAGGTATAGATTTCGAAGGTTCGGTCTTCTCAATCACACGTGATCGTTGTCTTTCAACCACTGTTGGCGAATAGTCCAGGTTTTGAGTTGCAGTTCCCACTCCTGACACGCTTACTTCTGATGTTGTCAGATGTTTCATCCAAACGGTTCCAATCTTTGCGATACCAGAATTTATCCACTTTGATAGGGGATCGTCATTCTGTCTGCGGAGTGATTACCAATCCGTGGTTAGGGCGTGAATTTTTTTAACGGAAGGTCCGTGGTTCGAATCCGACCTCTCCTGTCTACGCTTGGGAAACATGGAAGTATCCCAGCCCTCGTGCTTTCTTCGGGTGGCATAACAGCTAGGCACCGGAGGGGTGTTATAGCTGAACGGTCAAATATTGAATTGGCGAGACTCCCTGGAGAACTGTCACTGAAGATTACATATCGGGAAATTGTTCTACTCAGTCTTCACTCAGATCATTTTCGTGGGCAGCTAACAGCTATAATCCACCCATATAAATGTTCCAGCACGCGCGCAGTGTTACCTTACTATGCGCCTAGCTAAATACCCAAGAACCTGTCTTCCAGAGTGGATAGGAAAGGCCGCCAGAGTATGGCCCGCTTGTGGAGGTCAAGCTTGTGATGTGAAACCCAGAGTGTGCTCATTTAACGCATATCGATGGCGAATAACACACTGTTTGGCTTCGCCGTTTATCTGCCAGAAATGTAAAAGCATCATCTAACCAGGTCGTCAATAGGTTTTTCACTGTAGAGTATCAAGTTACATCAGAATTCAGACATGAGGTGATACAGAAACTAACATACCCACAGGTAGACCTGGGTATTCGCTTCCAAACTGCAATACAGTATCATATCATACCTTTATTCGCACAACCAAGTGAAAGGTGGAAGAGAGCCAGAGGCGATCAATGACTTGGCATCGAAGTATAAAAGCCATTAGCAGCAAACTCAGCTGAACTGGTCATTGCCGTCTTGGATGGGGATCCCGAGACGGGCCATAACAATGGTGAGAGACATTGTCAGACACGGCCCAGTCGCGCCCTCAACGGCGCTCGTGCATCCAAGCTATTGACTTCAGTGTATAGCTCCCTTCCCAATCCCCCCACTTAACAATTCACAGATATTGCTGTACCTAAACACCAATTTATCAGTTCCCGCCTCCAATGCGCAGCTAACTATCCCACCCCCCACCCCCGAATCATCGGTGAACGAAACTGTGGCAGCTACAACCACTGTACGACAAATATGCGGTCCATACAGCTGACAATGGTGATGATTATTCCGAGCTAATAAAAACAGCGGGTTCGGCGATCCAACTTGAGAAACGCGAGGCGCAAGTTTTATTTCTGCCACTCACATTACCATTCACCAATACATACCTCTGATCGGGGCTGGGGAGATGTTGTGAGTAAAGTGTTTGTTGACTATCCTCGCATTTCGCTAGCCATTCTCCAATTAGCATTTTAGCTCGCAGCTGTTATTCGTCGAGTTAACCTACGTTTACGATTCTGAATTCAATCTTCGTTTCGCGCTTAACTAGGGCCAAATATACTCATGATAGTGTAGCTACTCGGAGGCGTACATATAGGCTGCCTAGGCGCAGGAAGGCACGTTTGAAACTTTCTATCACTGTTGTGGAATAGTTATCGCATGGGGCCATTTACCTGGAGAAGTAGTGGCCACGGGACCCCAGAAAGATTTCAAAAGGCTTCAAGAACACATTGGGATGTGAACCACAAGATGCGGTCACATTCGCTATACGGATTCAGCTGTAGAGAAAAACAAAATGCTGTATGCTGGTTGACCGGGAAGTGATTGGGCTTACAGAGGATCTTCCGCCGCTTTTCTCCACGAGTGACTGGCTACCCTTGTCGTGGATACCTTTCTCAACGGGCACTGTCTGTTTACACGTCCGCAACCACCAAATGTGGCATCGGTCCTGTGAAAGATAACTTCAAAATTTAGCAGCGTTGTGGAATAGAGGTACCTCGGGGGCGCTGCTTGGTTGTTGGTCTGTTCGCTGAGCTTGACAGTTGGTTTGTGAACGTTTCATCACCACTCGAGGTAATATCATCAGCGAAGGGTTGAGTGGGTCTTCAAAGGTCTGTTGTACAGACATGAATCCTAAGATGTGAGTATGACGAAATCAACCTTGAAGTAATCAGGTTCGCTCATTTTAAGTACCGATTTTTTGGCATACCAAATGTACTGCTTCGCGCCCTCCGTCTCCTAATCAGACAAAAAATCGTCCAGCCGTCGCAGCCTTTCAGTGCCTAACTGATATGCCACCCGAAGGTTGCTTGCATTCTGGGATACTGCCAGGTTGCCCAAGCCTAGACAGGGGAAGTCGTGAGGCAGAGGTCGGGTTCGAACCACGGACAAACACGGACGCAAATAGACGACTTTCCAGTCAGCCTTCACCGGTGAGGGTGACTACAATATTGCTCTACAACACCGTAGGGAGTGTGCACTTCGAAGGAGGTCCTGAACTAGTGCAGGCTCGAGTTGCATTTGTGGATATTTGAAGAGTCACAAAACCTATGTTTGCTACCGCCTGCGCCACTACTCATTGAAACAACCCATATATGTAGCGTGCTTCTTCCAGTGGATGTCACCTTCGGTGTATGAGCCACCGGATACCTTCACACTCATTCAACCGTATAGCGATCCGGATAGAGTGGGGTCGCCAGAATAACAGGCTCAGCGGGCCCATGATCCTTCAGAAGTGGAAGTACCCTTTCTAGTTGCTCATAGTCTGGGAAAGGGCTGGTTGGTGTTAGTGAAATAATGTGCGAAGGCGAAAGCCACTTCAGCACAAAACAAACACCAAAGGGTGAACTAGGACAGTGCACGATATACTTTTCTGAAGAGAGGTAGTCAAAGTACTCTTAGCTCACAAGATAGAATGAGACATCTTGTGATGTTTGTTGACAAACATAAACAGTCATTTTGAGTAATATCCTGCCGGGGACGGCACTCTATTGGGTAGAACCGGGAAAGGATTGACCTGTATGGAATCACGAGTTTTTAAACATGGTAAATATGTGCGACAAATTTTAAGTATAGACCTTCGAGACAAGTAAAATTGCCGCGACCGCCTAAACAATACCTAAAGTTCGACGGGCTCAGCTGTGCACCCACCCTTATAAACGTCCAATTGTAGTAAAACTCAGATACAGAAAAAGTGCTCTTGCACAGAAAAACCCGTTCAGCAGTAACACCCTTTCAGTACGTAACTGCCATGCTATGCGAAGGAAGCACGAGGACTGAGATACTTCAGGTCGCCCAAGCCTAGACAGGAGCAGTCGAGATGCTGCGGTCGGGTTTGAACGACGGACCTTCCGGTCAGTAAGTTCCATGTTTTGACCCTGCCTACGTCCAGAAGGGGCGATCAATGTCTGTCAGCCTAAAGACACAGTCGAGCCAATTATTCGATTTCATGTTCAGCTGCTGGTGTTTCGTTCAAATGGTCACAAGGGTGGGTATTGGAGAGCTGCTGGATGGAGGTAACCCTGCATGAACATTTCACCGTAACAAACTGTCTGTTTAGGGGAATCTACAGAACAGGATTAATCCTTCCTAGTAACTTTATGAATAAGAATACCACCGAGCAGTATGCGAGTACTCGATCGTTGTTACTATCATTCAGAGCTCAAAGACAGTGCTCCAACTGGTTTTCGCTTCCGCATGCTGTCAAGGAGGACGTTGGTGGCTACACTGGTTGTTCACTGAGATGTGTAATTTAATCGCAAACGTTCCATCACCATTCGAGGTGATATCATCAGCATGTTGTTAGGAGGTGGAGCACAACCACTGACGCAAATTTACCCTCCACTCCGCTCTCTACAAACGTATGATGATGATGAAACGTCTGCAACCAAAGTGCTGAGCTCAGCGAACGACCACCACTTCCACACTTTAATGTCATCAAGTGCGCAGTCTGACCTCAGGATTTTCAGCACACCAAGACTTATAAGAATTCAGTATGAGAACCTTGTTTGTTGAATGGGTAACATACCTTGGTAGCTTTACAGACTACACTGTGCTAAGACGGATGACACTGGTAGGCATACTGTTGCGACAATACTGATCGTTCAGCTGTAGCATCCTTTCCTCGCTGCCGTGCAACCTGAGGACGCGAGGGCTGGGGTACTACCGTTAGCTAATTCGCGCTCTAACTACTGAGCGATCTCGGGAGTTAGGCGCTAACGCAGTACTAATGAAGACCCTGGAAGCGGTTTGGATACAGCCATACCTAAACCTTATATTCCACACATAGGAGGCATTAGCCCCTAAAACTGTGAGTTCAAAAGTCCTATGCCATCTGTTTGAATTCGCCATTTCGAACCTTTTGACATGCGCCCTGTGATAAGAACCTTCAGTTAGCTAGACTCGATGTTGCTCGCACTGGTTGAGACTACATACGCGTAATTTACGAATCTGTTGTGTTGTTGTGTTTCCCTGATTCCCCCTTGCCCTATCGCATTGCGCTATCCACATTCTGTCATGACAAAGGTGCATCGCACGCGGCATGAAAGCACTTTGTTCCCAAAAACCTTACACTAATGTTTCCCTGATTCCATGTTTTTCCGCTTTCATAAAATAAAATGTCATGGATTAACAGGTGAGGTGTGTGTGTTGAACACTGGTACTGATTATGACGATGCGGATATGTTTCACAAGTACAGCCGAACACGGCTAGTTGTCGACTGACGGAAACACTTTCATATCCATCTTCGTGCGCAGCAAACACGTATCATTGAAAATAGAGGTTCTTGTAGAATGCCGGTGGTTCACCGCCATAGAAAGGCCGATTTATGAAAATATGATGTTCAAAGAGTAAAAGGGGAACAGCCTAGTTTTAGTATCCTAGCCTCACTTGACTCAACCCGAATGGAAAGGCTTAAGACAACCACCTCGGTTTGCCGCCCCACAATGCAGCGCCCCAAACAGTAAGGTGAATGACGCAGGCCGAACTTCTTCGGGACACCTTTCGCAAACCTATTACCTCTTTCAAGCGTTGCGCACATCTTAGGTTAAGCCACTCTAATTTCAATACGTAAGCTAGCACTGACTCCTCTTCCCGACCATTTTTATTCTTTTCTCCAGGACAAGGCTTTCTTGTAAATCAAGGTCGCACGGCAGCGAAGCACCAGCATTGGACGCATGTCATGCTGCCGCAGATGCGTAGCACGTGATTACGGACTTTCCGTGTGCGAACCCGTAGTAAAACATCAGTTGGAGCCCCAGAAGCCAGTTTAATGATCACTATCACGAATTTACTTATGCAGGCGAAGTCTGCCCGGCCTAACGTAACCACCCAACACTTTTAGGAAGAAGGAAAACCATCAATACCATGTTTTCGATCGATCCACCCTGAACATAACAACATAATAAGCTTTTGTTTTTCTGTGCGGGGCGATTTCATTTTACACAGCCCAGGAAGTCAGAAACAAATCAGTTCGGTAAATTGATAGTTATGCCCAACTGGTCTCCTGGTAAGCGAACGATGACCTAAATGCCTGACTGATGGGACCAACAGTCGCTGGTGCAATAACCACGCAGACATATACTGAAGAAAAGTGAGTGTTTACCAGACGTCGCAACAAGTAATGGCTGGGGACTGTACAAACAGGAATGGCCAGAATGGTTCTGTTGATGTCACGAAACTAAAGAAATGTTACGACAGATAAGTTTATCACATCGCTTGCAGGGCGCCCCCGCCGTGTGGTCGTGTTGTGCGTGTAGTAACTCGCCCATCAACTTCTTCGGTGATCGTTTCAGTGCCATTTTCAACTACCTTTGTAACACGCACTGTCCTTCCGTTGACCGTGCGTGACGAGGTAGAGACCGACCTGTATCCTCCCGAAACGGGGACGCCACCAAAATTTCCGAATACGGTTGAAGAACTGATTGCATTCCCAAAATCTGGAGCTCCAAACATACCGAAAGGTTGAAGCATAGATCCACCGAAGAAATCAAAAAGTCCACCCATAAAATCATTTTCTGAAGGTACAGCAAGATCTGACCGATGAGAAGCGGAGCGAGTGGGATGTTGAGCATGGTGATATGGAGAACCAGAATGGCGGTTGGTGGCACGGTGACTAGTGGACCGATGGGCACGATTGGAGGGGTTGCTGGGGTCTAACCCCATAAACAAGCTGGGACCAAAGAGGCTATCAAGACCGAAACCGCCGAATACTTCACGGAATATATCCATCGGATCCCTGAAGTGAAATTGAAATGGATGAAAGGCAAATGGATCAAATTCTCCGGCATACGTTCCATGCGAAGTCGCACCACCGTTGACTAGTCCTTGTTTGCCATATTGGTCATAAACCCGGCGTTTTGACTGGTCAGACAAAACCTCGTAGGCTTCGCTGATGAGCTTGAAGCGATGCTCGGCGTAATCCTTGTTATCCGGATTTTTATCTGGGTGCCATTTCAAAGCCAACCGCCTATAGGCCTTTTTAATATCATCAGACGTAGCATCTCTACTAACGGAGAGGACGGCGTAATAGTCCGGATCAGCCATTCTCTGCGAGAAACTGAGGAAACGGGCAGTCAACGTACCGGCTGGCTAAGCAGATCCGAGTGCGACTACCTGATTGGTTAAAATTTCAACGGGGCGGAAACACACCTACCCCAGGCTACTGGCCGACGCACGCGACAAGGCTTCGTAGACTTATGAGCGCTGCAGTCACAGATACGGACTTCAATCTGTCTAATTTGGGGCCACAAAATTATGACTTAAATAGAAAATCAACACATCTCTAAAATGGTGGGTGGGTTGGCCTCTCAGCATAAATGTGATGACCGACACTCCGCGTTTTAAATGGAAAGTTTGAAGGGAATAAATACATAGGCTCCATGTTTTTTATCCCATTTAAGCTGAATCGCTTCGTTGTATCGCCATGCATACCCAAGGGGTGTTACCAAATCGAATTCATTTTTGAAGAAAAATTTTGTACGCCTCTTTGTTGCCTGCGGCTGTCCACCCTGGTCCGCACGTCACTAGTGCATGCAGAGTGTTTGAATGTCTAAAAATCCGTCTAATAACTCAAATACATAGTCAAAGCAAGTGTACCATCTCATTGTCATTGCTATATTTCAAATGGCCACGCTAAAAACAGCCGGAAAATTAACCAATCAGAAGTCGAATATGGGAAAAGAGACTAGCTAGTGGTTAAATGTATTGATTTCAGTTTAGCGCTCTCCCTCTTCTTTGTCTACTTAAACAAAGATAAATACTGTATGAAACAGAAAGCAAACGGGTAATTCAAAAGGGCGGATAGCGTACTAGTTCCATTACTCACAATGTTATATCACCCAGGTAACCTAGTCGTGGTGGCTCAACGTCGTACTGAAGCACATAGTGACTGTTGTATGTTGGCAGAAACGAAAGGGAAGCATCCGCACCTTTTGTTTTAAACCGATCACGGATTCATTGATTCACATGCCGATACAAAGGATCGAGGCCTCCACCCATGTATCACGGGTAGGGTTTGTTCCCGTCGTTCTGTGGCCTCCACCCCAATGGGGCACCACTGAACAAAATGTAGCCCCGCTGTCTAAATTCCCAGCGCAGTCCTCAAGGCGAGGACCCCTATAGAGAATATTTGAAACTGCTTTGGAATGGGTTCTAGATGCCGCGTGAACAACCACCGAAGGGTGGCTGTTACGCGCCAAATACATCAAATGATAAACGTTCTTGCCTAAAAATAGTGTGGTCTCCGAATTTGAAAATCTATTAACCAAATCTGCGTGTTAGTTGGGTCAGCGATGAAACTACTGTCGGCCAAGCCTTGTTCAGACAGGGCATAAACAAGAATTAGATCTCCTCGAAGGGGACTATACCCAGGATGAAACCGGTCAAGATCCGTAAGACTCTTTCCATAGTCAACGAATTTAAGACAGGCAAAAGTTTTCATAACAGCCCGCTTGACAAACTGCAAGAGAGCAACGATTTTATTGAGTCCCAACTGGACAAATGTTTGGCATATTCAAGAAGTGGTCTTAAGAAGCCCCCATATACTATCTGGATGCCCACGTCAGTAATAGAGGAACGGGTCTGAATCATCTGTAGAACGACTAAATACTTTCAGATGATTTTTCATGGTTCCATAAGAAGAACATATGAAGAGAATTAGTGTTAATTACTTTCTTCCAATTTTATGTAGTACAACACGATTCCCATTGTTGTTGTTGAAGAGGCCAGCAAGCAACAATTTCATCGTAGAGGTTACATCAATTTGGAATATGCTGGCGTTGGAAATCCAAGAACTTAAGTCATCCGCATGGACCTGAAGACAAACTTTGAAGAAGTGGTCCCCAATTGGAGGGTAGGGCAACCCCAATGAAGACCTGCGCCGGATAGGGCAAATGGAGCCAAGATTCACTAAAGATGTCCAGTTTGATGAAAAAGTTCCTAATAAATTAGTAGTGCTCCGTTTTGCCTAGCTACAACTGACACAAAACAAACCAAAGTCAACGCTTCTTCAATACAAGAGCGGACTATGCGCAAAAAGTAATATATATAATACATGTGATTTTGTGCGCCACAGCCCACCAAATGTTCAAATACGACATCACGATACGCCTATGTTATACATGGTAGCTGATGCCACCTACCGTTCGCCGTTTAGCTATACAAAACCTGCCTAGAATATAACAACTCCATTCCCGAGGACTAATGCTAACTGCCATTTCCACATGCATTCAGCCCCTAGCAGCATCAGTTTCCTATTAACCCGTCCGAATTGACTGGGCAGACTAACGGGCTCGGTTTCCTCCCCAACCGGAAAGAAGGTCTGGTAACTGGTGTATTTATTAGCGCGCATGCCGCATTTATAACTCCTTGCCGGTTGTCCACCTTGCAGATCGGTAGCATGCGCGGAAGATGAAAACCTCGTGTGGTGGTCGGATATGCCCTGCAGGGAGGGTCACCCTGTTCCGTTGCACTTCTATACTCGTTGCCCCCCAGTAGCACGAGTGCGTCGCCCACCGCCGGCGTTCTTTAGTCTGGGCCCTAATTCAGAAAACCCATAAAAGAGCGCTGTTGTTTTCTCTTTGTTGCTACCTGTAATGGAGTCTTCTATGTTGTGTCACCTATCTGGCTACGCCACAACAAACAAAACAAAAGATCCTCTAGCAAACATACCGGGTAGCCGGAAGATAGCCTGTGATGCCCACGGCTTACACCGACAAGCGCAGCTCTCGCTGCCTCCGTCAAAATTGGGGTTGCACCGGGCCAAAACCCACCTCATCAGCCACACAAAGTGCACCCACTTGATACATACGCAATGAGGTTCCTAAACCCCCCACTACCAGCGTCAAAACTAGTGTCTGAAGACATTTGCAGCATGTGCCGCTTCTTGATTGAAGTTGATGGCAGTGCTCCAAAGACTGGTGGTCATTACCCTTATAATAAATCCCCCTTCTAGAATACGGTACTTCCAGACTAATGAAACAATTCCTAAAACATCTGGCCAATAACCCTGGAAGTTCTACTCACGTCAGTATTTGGGTTTGATTTCCCCTATTACAAACGTCTCTGCTTACATCTTATGATTTTTTCCGTCTTTGGTAATAGGATAGGTTATAATGGCAAGCTTAGATGGTCTTCGATCGCTAGGCTACTAAGTTCACACGTGCCTTCATTCCGTCTCATCCTGTTGCTCTCAGGGTGATGGTACCTCGGTTTAAGTGCGCGAGTGCTAATGCGCTTCGGAACCTGGCTTGCGACGTATAACGTCATGCGACAAATCCCAGGAAGTGTTCGGCACCCTCCCTCCCAAATTCCCCACCGATCACATTGGTTCGTGGTGTGCACTTCTGTATCGCTCATGAGACACTGGCTGTTCCAGGTGACCTGGATAGTACGTTCCAGGCTACTGGTTTAGCGCGTATACATTTTCAAGCACCAGGGTGCATTCCCAGGACGATGTTTTCTACATTCACAAAGTGTTCCAAACCACGTCGCGCAAGACCGGCCCACCTGGGAGCTATGCAGAACCAGTGGGCGCTTAGATACAAGGTGGGTTTAGGGTCCGTTTTCCGCAAAACTTCCAAACATGACACAGAATACGTAGTAATTATCCACGGTTTAGGTAGTTACTTGGCCACGTTATCAAGATGCGTCATGGCGTAGTGTGTCGGCTGCACTTGGCAAGTCTGCAAGAAAAGTGACGTCTTTATGAAAATTATGTGCCTTCTGATGGTTCAGCCCACGTGAAAATAACATGAAAAGGCAAACAAGGTTATGAAAACCCCACATTGTGTTTCCACTAAATCCAGCATGACCGTCTTAATGCTGTACTAATCATCCACTATGACCTCGAGCATTCTGGACAGCTTACACAGAAGGGAAAATTCTTGATTCCAAAGAGGGTATACAGCACTAACGGGTGTAGGTTATAAGGACGGTGTGTGGCCACTACC
>NW_008751804.1:183647-202915 GCF_000715545.1 Opisthorchis viverrini
ATCTTACGGCTCGCTGGTTGTACATCACCCGAAAATGGGCCATACACGCACAGTCCGGAATGGTTCATTTCGGTAATGTGACCAACAACCGACTGGAGAATGCGAACGGGCGCCTTAAAGATCGGGTGTACCACTCTGACACGTTGAAGCATGCCATTAAAAGGTGTCTCGGCACGCCGAGTGGCACATGCGGGAGTTTGAGATGCATACGTCGTAGCACTGCGGCAGGCGGCAAACCTGAAGGGTGACGCCTACGTTCCAAACGTAGTCTCTCGAATGACGACATATGCATACTCTCTCGTTTGGAGGCAATTGGGTCCGCGACCGCCGCGGCCGCCGTATGAAAGTGTCGGAACAAACAAGGTGAGGTCAAGCTACGTAAGCTAACTTATAGTTTGTGGTGCAAATACCCAGATGCGCCCAGACTGTCGACACCTGTGCTGGAGAATGCACATGCCCTTTATATCAGGGAATGTGCCCCACCTGCGTACGCCTGTTCTCTGCATTTCGAGATCAGTCCGTTCCGAGCAGTAAGAACTATTGATCGTTGACTTTTTTTAGCTTGCTTTGCAATCCACCAACGCTGGCTGTCAGATTACAACCTACCGAGAAAAGGTGTACACCTTACAATTGTTCCCAAACCACCCCCGACAACATTCGATGGTCTTCGTAAACAACTGAATCGGGTGATGGGTACGCTTCAGAGGCTGGAACCCAGGAGGGCCACCGCCATATTTAAGCGGTTGATTGGGCAGGGACAAATCCTGCTGCGTCAAGCCTCAAAGTCTGCAACCGACGACCTGCCGTTGGTGGTCGAGGATACTGCACCTCAACCCAGATGGCGGTCTGGAAACGCTGACTTGGGATTCTGTATGCTCTGTGAATTTTGGGGTAAGTATCTCTACCTGTTTGTCGGCCGCCCGCCTTATGGTGATATTTCGATAACCTGAATTATAATTTCCTCTCATTTCAGGACCTCAACGGCTAAATGAACGCTCCTCACGAAGAAGAAAATGTGCCTCACAGAAGGACATATGTAAACTTCAAAAGGACCATTATATCTCAAAATTTCAAGACGTCCGTTTCGAGCCTTTTCTGCGTTGCCGATGGATGGATTAGTTAGGCACCGTGTACTTTTAGCCGCATGTTAGTGGTGTGAGTCGGTTAAGATCGTTCAGCTGTCTGGTATTATCGACATAGGCTCAATGTGGCTAGTTAGTTAGGCATCGCGTACCCTTATCTGCATGTTAGTGGTGTGTGTCGGTTGAGATCGACTAACCTCGAGGTTTTTCTAGCATAATTCGGAACTTATAATTTGCGAGCCAAAATGCACGATGTTTAGCAAATAAATAGCGTGCACTACGGAATTTTTACTGGCAACAAAGAATCATCGACCAAAATTTGTTTGCACGAATGCGCCTACGCATATGTTGCATCTCCAAAGGCCGTTTATACTCTAGGATGTTGAGGAAATCTGTTCCGGTGGAAAAATACCTGAAAGTTACGTTCATTGTATGTGAATCAACCTTTTCCAAAATTGGCGATTTTTTATCATCAGGTAACGTATTCAAAGTCGTCGTGTTTATTCACCTGGAGATTTAGTTCACTTAAACAAATCGCCATAGTAAAGGATTTTCAACAATACAGGAGCATATACATTGTACATAGAAATTTTACACTATGAAGTGGCAAGTCTGAAAATGGCGTAGATTTCGAGAACTCAATCTCATTGTGCGAATAGCCAGCGGCTTCGAAGACTGGTGGTCATTGCCCTTATAATAAATCCCCCTTCTAGAATATGGTACCTCCAGACTAATGAAACAATTCCTAAAACATCTGGCCAATAGCCCTGGAAGTTCTACTCACGTCAGTATTTGGGTTTGATTTCCCCTATTACAAACGTCTCTGCTTACATCTTATGATTTTTTCCGTCTTTGGTAATAGGATAGGTTATAATGGCAAGCTTAGATGGTCTTCGATCGCTAGGCTACTAAGT
The DNA here is from genome assembly GCF_000715545.1 of Opisthorchis viverrini. Classification (NCBI taxonomy): domain Eukaryota; kingdom Metazoa; phylum Platyhelminthes; class Trematoda; order Opisthorchiida; family Opisthorchiidae; genus Opisthorchis; species Opisthorchis viverrini. Next base: position 185,644 of record NW_008751804.1, read on the forward strand.
TCACACGTGCCCTCATTCCGTCTCATTTAATCACCTGCTATCGCAACCCTAGTTGTGGAAAACGTTCAGTTTTTTCCCCACCTTTGGATTTGATCCTATTTGATGCCTCCTATAACCCGTCAACCCTTACTGAACTCATCCCATTCCCTATTCTCTCCAAGCTTCGATCTTCGGTCACACCTGATTCTGACGCAATGTTTGGCTGTTATCCAATCCACCTGATCTGTGTTACACTCGAAAAGGACCCAATTCGGACCAAGAAATAACTGCGATCTCACATTAATTTTGTTCCATATCTTTTAATTCCCTGGGCCAACCAAAATATCCCGCTGCCCAGAGAACTACACATCCCAGCCCAATCAGCTCAAACATGAAGTCCGTCACGCGGTTGTCCACGAACCCAAGTGTCATTGCAGTGATGGCGCGGCACTGCCATGTCCGGTTTGATAGTATACCCTCAACTATTCGCTTCCTAATTTGACGACGCCCACTCTTGCCGTTACCTGCAACTGCGAACAAGCTCTTCACCCTGCCTCAGCCGCCTCCGGAACGCAATTATTCTTAGCTTCTGAACCTTCCTTTCGGACCTTCACTCCATGCTGCCCACAGAGTCAGTCATTTTCTGTGCAGTTCTCGTTTTGTCTTGTGTGTTCGCGCCAACTCCCTCCTCCAAGAATCCTTACATCCGAGCTTACTCTAACAGTGACACTTATGAGTCCCTACATCTTCAATGCACACCAGTACTATGAGGTTCCTGCCACAATTTATCCGTTTCACCTATTCCCATACTTCATCATTCCCACTTACGGTGTTTGCGTTTTTGGCTGCAATCCCAACAGCCCATTCCGAAAAAGCCCCACCAGTGGTTCTAGACTTGAGTTCAACTTGACCGGCCATCTTGTGGCAATTCTGCTAACACACTAGATTCGTTTATCGTTGTCCTCATCTTTTGCAATTCGAAGCTTTTCCATCGTGCGCCAGATAGGGTGCATCTTTTTTCATCGTCCGTTGTTGTGTTTTTGCCCATCGCCTTCAAGTCCGAACGACCTTATCTTTTCTGAGCTTAATGTGTTCTCCTAAAAATTAAGACAAACCGCTAGTAGCTATGTTCACTTTCCATGCCAGTACAGGCAGGGTCAAGTCTACGTGGTGATTTATTCTGAATGTAACCGCATGGTCATGCCTGAAAGTAAACTACCCGCTGGCTGAGAATAAACCCTATTTTTGAAAATAAGTAAAAACGGTTTTGGAGGAATCCTCGTTGCCTTGCGGAAATCAAATCGTTTGTACTGATCCGGTTTAAGATGCCTCTGTTCAGAATGTGCTCCATCACCTTGAATGGCATGCCAGTAGGCAAGTTGCCCTAGCGCCTTCTGTACTGGGCGTTCATCACTTTCGCAGTTTGGCGTGGCTAGCTGAGGAAAGGTTTTCGTTAGTCGAGCGGCTGACGGAAAACCACATAAAAATGCCTTGGTTTCAGGAACCTTGGATGGGTCTCATCTGCTCCGACCTCCCTGAATGAGTCTTTCATTTGCATGAGTTTTCGAACATCCACCTCCGTGAAGGCCAAGTAAGTGGTAGGCCATTAATGGTTAAGCTTTTCCAAGATTTGACGTGGCGCTCACAATGGGCCCATGTCTACCAACGTATTGGTAATAAATTTAGGGTCAGCTTATCTGTCCCCCAGTGGAATGTTGTTTTGTGCCTTCTTTCTAGGGTCGCTTTGCACCAGGCACAATCTAAAGGTTCTTTGGAGGCAGTTCGAAAAAAGGAAACTTCTCATCAGAACCTTGACTTTCATCCAGTTAGCCACAGTCCAGCTAGTATTTGCTTGAGAGCACTGGGCGCGGAATACATAGTTTTAGCCACCGCCATAGTTCACTGCAACCCCTTGTAAGGGCAAGTAAACATTTTGTGGAGAAATCAGTTTCTCCATGGTTTTCTCCTTTTTAGCATTTTAAGATTTCCTAAAGTATACAAATGTACTCCATTTCGGCATAACCTCAAAGCGAATCATCCGTGAAACCACCTGAGACAACTTAATCCGCTATTTTATCAGACGTCATGCCAAACAAATTCGGAACCGAGGAGTTCGTCGCGGTTGACATTTCTAGTGGGCAATTTGATGGACACCATGCACTGCACCAGCTACTCGGTGAAGCTTTGCCTTGGATGGAACCCTTGAGGGAGATTTGCTCAAACTGGATCTTTCGTTGCTTGCCCGTCAAATGGCATGGAATTTTGCCGAGTTACAAGGCGAAGGTTTCAGAGGTATGGCAACAATTTCAGACAAATTTGGGATACATACAGCCACCGCGGCAAGTGTTCACCCCAATTTTAGGTAGATTAGTGCCTCCGTTTTTTCGCTGAACTATATGGCAATCCATCGGCTGTAACAAAGCTTATTGAATGTGACGATGTCCACTTGGTGGAAATGACGTTGATAGTTATAGCTTTATGCATTTTTCTGCTCTCAATGAGTAATCCTGTTTTAGCGTTTCCCAGACGCCGTAAACTTTGATGTTTGCATAGAATATTTTTGGGTCAATTTTTATGCAGCATGTGGCGTAATGTAGGTTGGTAGTGGCCACACACCGTCCTTATAACCTACACCCGTTAGTGCTGTATACCCTCTTTGGAATCAAGAATTTTCCCTTCTGTGTAAGCTGTCCAGAATGCTCGAGGTCATAGTGGATGATTAGTACAGCATTAAGACGGTCATGCTGGATTTAGTGGAAACACAATGTGGGGTTTTCATAACCTTGTTTGCCTTTTCATGTTATTTTCACGTGGGCTGAACCATCAGAAGGCACATAATTTTCATAAAGACGTCACTTTTCTTGCAGACTTGCCAAGTGCAGCCGACACACTACGCCATGACGCATCTTGATAACGTGGCCAAGTAACTACCTAAACCGTGGATAATTACTACGTATTCTGTGTCATGTTTGGAAGTTTTGCGGAAAACGGACCCTAAACCCACCTTGTATCTAAGCGCCCACTGGTTCTGCATAGCTCCCAGGTGGGCCGGTCTTGCGCGACGTGGTTTGGAACACTTTGTGAATGTAGAAAACATCGTCCTGGGAATGCACCCTGGTGCTTGAAAATGTATACGCGCTAAACCAGTAGCCTGGAACGTACTATCCAGGTCACCTGGAACAGCCAGTGTCTCATGAGCGATACAGAAGTGCACACCACGAACCAATGTGATCGGTGGGGAATTTGGGAGGGAGGGTGCCGAACACTTCCTGGGATTTGTCGCATGACGTTATACGTCGCAAGCCAGGTTCCGAAGCGCATTAGCACTCGCGCACTTAAACCGAGGTACCATCACCCTGAGAGCAACAGGATGAGACGGAATGAAGGCACGTGTGAACTTAGTAGCCTAGCGATCGAAGACCATCTAAGCTTGCCATTATAACCTATCCTATTACCAAAGACGGAAAAAATCATAAGATGTAAGCAGAGACGTTTGTAATAGGGGAAATCAAACCCAAATACTGACGTGAGGTAGAACTTCAGGGTTATTGGCCAGATGTTTTAGGAATTGTTTCATTAGTCTGGAAGTACCGTATTCTAGAAGGGGGATTTATTATAAGGGTAATGACCACCAGTCTTTGGAGCACTGCCATCAACTTCAATCAAGAAGCGGCACATGCTGCAAATGTCTTCAGACACTAGTTTTGACGCTGGTAGTGGGGGGTTTAGGAACCTCATTGCGTATGTATCAAGTGGGTGCACTTTGTGTGGCTGATGAGGTGGGTTTTGGCCCGGTGCAACCCCAATTTTGACGGAGGCAGCGAGAGCTGCGCTTGTCGGTGTAAGCCGTGGGCATCACAGGCTATCTTCCGGCTACCCGGTATGTTTGCTAGAGGATCTTTTGTTTTGTTTGTTGTGGCGTAGCCAGATAGGTGACACAACATAGAAGACTCCATTACAGGTAGCAACAAAGAGAAAACAACAGCGCTCTTTTATGGGTTTTCTGAATTAGGGCCCAGACTAAAGAACGCCGGCGGTGGGCGACGCACTCGTGCTACTGGGGGGCAACGAGTATAGAAGTGCAACGGAACAGGGTGACCCTCCCTGCAGGGCATATCCGCGCATGCTACCGATCTGCAAGGTGGACAACCGGCAAGGAGTTATAAATGCGGCATGCGCGCTAATAAATACACCAGTTACCAGACCTTCTTTCCGGTGGGGGGGGAAACCGAGCCAGCAAAACAATTTAATCATACGAAAAACGCATTTTGCATCCTACGATTTCCTGAAGTCGGTCTACTGGTCTGCGGCATATAATAACTGAATTTCGAAGGTGCCCATTATCTATGGGGTAGTTAGTTTCAAATGTGCATTGGCTTGATTCACAGAGAAGGGTGGGTAGTAGTTGTGCATTAAGAAAACGCGGGTGCAATTTTTTGAGTGATTATTTTGTCCATGGACCGAGGACAATTATAACGGTGCGTGTGATTTTGTTGCTCCTACTGTAATCTGTTCCGGATACAAGCGTATTAAGCTAGACAGGAGAAGTGGCGTATTTTGTGCGCGCTGGAGTCGGAGTTAGGGAATTTATAGCAAGGACGTGAATCTACTTTTTGACCAGTCTCTGCTGCAAAGGTGTTTTGATACATCATTCTGTCTATGAGATTTAAATTTATCCTAAATCGTTTGAGCTGTAGTGGTACATGGCCTGAAAGTTGAAAGCAGGAGATTTGGGAGGGGGCTTTACTGCGGAAAAAACTTTTTCGTGAATAAGTGTTTTTCAGGTGCTGTTCTACGTTTTTCTTCATACCTTGTGGAGAATTTAGGGCAGAATGCCATTACTGGTCGCAAGCAAGGCTTAAACTTTCGACCACTGTCTCAATGGTCGAAGGAGCGCAATACTATAAATCTGATCCCATGTGTTTTGGTAACCTGGAACTGGAATTTGTGGAGGAAGCTGAACTTACACGAGTATCTGGGAGCAAGGTCTTTGATTTCTGTTGAATAAGTGACGGGATATCCATTAATTGTGAACGAGTCAATCGGAAGGAAGCGGCGACAGGAAGTTATTCGGGATTTTGCGGAGGAGCAACTTAGGTCAGAGTCACTTGATCAGTGAATCAGCGAGTCTGTGTTGTTGCATAAGCGATTGCGGAGGGGAAGGGAACATGTACGGGATTAATTAATAATAATAATATTTATTCCCAACTTGTGAGTGGCACACCGTCAGGCATGATTACATATATTATCTGCAAAGGTGGAGGCCTCACCATGGATCACAGCGTCGAAGACGTATAATAATAATGGTAATAATAATAATAATGTTTATTCCCAACTTTTGGGTGACACCATCTGGCATGATCATATGATTACAGTCAGAATTAAGTATGACTGTGCGATTTGTGGGGGTACGGATTGCACAAAAGGAGGACAATCCCATAAACAGTGGGGAATATCCGATGAAATAGTAATACTAGGTTTCTTTCCCGATTTGTTGGGAACAAAGTGCATAAGGTCCGGCTAGTTCAAAGACATCCGGCTGGCATGAACAAAGGCGAAATCCATTGCTGGCTATGAGTGACCTTGGGTGGTTGGGTAAATGGCCGGGGTCACAACGAGCAAAAGATGGAGATGGAATGATTCATATTGGGAGCACATGGCGAGTTTTGTCTCAAATATGTGGTTCACTCTGAAACTAAGCAAGCTCACTGGTTGCGCTGTTGTGGGGAGGTCAGGTGCAGGTAATAGTTTGGATGGGGGCAAGTTGCTAATACATAGGGCGACCCGAAAACCGTATGCGGATTTGAACTTTTCTAGGAGGCAAGCCGGAATTGGAGCATAAAAACCAGGCTAGCCATATTTGAGCGAAAATTTATTAGGTACGGAAGAGCTCATCCCAGAGACGGGGCAGGATGAAAAATTTGCTCGTATTTGTGACTACAGGCTCGAGTAGGCGAGGGGTTGGAGTCGAGATTATGGAGAAAATAGTTTCGGGAGTGCCATCTTACTGGACGTGACAGTGCCATGCCATCATCGCATTGATATGCTTCGGTTTTTGGTCAGCCCCGTAACGGTCGTCAAGGGTGCCACGATCGGAGAAAGGTTACGCAGTTCCGTGGTATCTGGTTCTGGGTGAGACGGAGATTGACACAGAGAGTCACTCAGATGCAGGCTCGTGGATAATTTCCGTTTCTTTGGAGGACCGTGTGAGTGTAGACCGGACACCGGTCAGTTTGAATGACTAACAGTTCTACGGGGCTTTTGGGCAACTGCAATCGAGGTTTGAAGCTTGGTAAGTGGGGCAACGGAAAAGAACTAGAATAAAAGCAGTAGCGGCAAGTGTCAGGAGGCATAAGATACAACGGCGTCAATAGAAAAAATCTAAAAGGAGACGAAAGCAAAGCAAGCTGACCCAAGGAAGGTGAATACGTTTGCTGATCCACAAACCAAGGAGGGACAGATGGCTCTCGCTTGTATCTCTTGGTGTTATGTGACGATTGATAACAGGAACAAGGCCAATTCAGCTACAGACAAACAGCAACGGTGCTCTTTTTTGTTTTCCTGAATTAAAGGCCAGGTTCAGAATCACCAGCCATGGGCGACACATCCGTGCTACAGGAGGGTGGCGAGTATACGAACGCACCATGGTGCAAAGTACCAGGGCGACCCTCCCTGAAGGGCGCACTGGTCCACCACACGAGGTTTTCGTCCCTCGTGCATGCCACCAGATCTGCAGGGCGACAAGCCACTGAGCAGTCATAATTGCGGTTTGTGCTACCAGATATTTTGTCCGGTCGGGAGGGAGGAGCCAGGCTAGTAAAGCAGGCCGGTCGTTTTGAACAAGCAAACAGCACACAGCCACTGGAAGCGGAAAGTCGCGGAAGCAAATAGAACATCAAATACCTTTTGTGCTATGGGAGTAAAACGGAGATGTTCAGAGCCTGTGTACTATGGCTAAACGAAGACGAAGCATTTGTATGAACCGCCTGGTCAAGTAGAGTCGCACCAGTGTTATGCGTGTGCATGAATTAGTGGGTTGTGGGGCCAATAAATTTTCCATTTATAGCGCATCTTCAGGCCATCATTTGATATGCGTGCGCTGCGCGTGTTCGGAGGATGCGGAATGGTTCAAAACAGCGAGAATCTTAGGCTTCAGGTTGGCATAGGTAAGCTAAATGCAGTCAACGCAAAGCACCAGACATTAAATGGGGCTGACAGGGTTACTCAGGAGTGGGACCAGTCTTGAAGTACGAGGAATAATACGGAGATGTAGCCTGTGTACTATGGCTAAACGAAGACGAAGCATTTGTATGAACCGCCTGGTCAAGTAGAGTCGCACCAGTGTTATGCGTGTGCATGAATTAGTGGGTTGTGGGGCCAATAAATTTTCCATTTATAGCGCATCTTCAGGCCATCATTTGATATGCGTGCGCTGCGCGTGTTCGGAGGATGCGGAATGGTTCAAAACAGCGAGAATCTTAGGCTTCAGGTTGGCATAGGTAAGCTAAATGCAGTCAACGCAAAGCACCAGACATTAAATGGGGCTGACAGGGTTACTCAGGAGTGGGACCAGTCTTGAAGTACGAGGAATAATTTGGCTGGGTACAAAAGCTTAAGGTCGGAGGAAGGAAATACAACCAGGTCAGTGGAGACGGGCTTGACGGCAGTTACGATGACAGGCGCTAGACATCCTCTGCAATTCAACCACGCTTCAGAGAGCGGAAGATATAGTCGCAGGAAGTGAAGGTCCGCACAAGAGATAGATAAATTGGTAACTATAGATAAGAACACTTGGTAGGGTGGTTGTCGCACTCGTGGATTAATGCTAAGGGTTTTAGTCTGGCGAGTGTAAGTAATAGGACCTGGTAACAAGACAGTCAGGTTGAGTGCGAAGATTAGAAGGGATTAAGGCCTATTTCAAAGAGAAGTTTTTAATGTAAGCTGAGGCGCGAATAGGCGATCAGCTCCCTCGATAGTATGTAAGAACCGATGGCCTTTCGAAAGCTCACATGAGATGAGATAGTACGGATATGGGAGCTGAGCTTGCTCCATAGTTTGGCATGCAGGCAAAGAAAAAAGGTTTGTCAAAAGGCTGTTTGATATGTCGAAAATGGGAGCAAACATCCAGAGTTACGGATATTATAAGGAGTATAGGAAGAAGATTCAGGGTAGCAGTCAGCTATGTAGGCCCGCGGGTAGATTAGGCAATGTAGAAGGCCCAGATTTAACCTGATGCGCCTTAGCCATAATGGATCCAGCCCAAATGAGAAGCAGCAAAGACGATACGGTAGTGTGGATGGCACCGTAAACAGGGACTTAGTAAACGAGCGCTGCACATTCTTCACAACAGTCCGGCATGCCTGTGAATACTGTCAGGCGAATTCAAGGCTGGATTTTAAGAATGGATCTTAGAGATTGTTTAATGATGGCAACTAAACATGATTTATTATGGAAGGATCGGCGAATGTAAGCGCAGTGCTTGCGGGCTTTAACCACTCTGTACCTTGCATGTTGGTTGGAGCTAAATCTACAGGAATACCTAGGGGCTAGGTCTCTCACTTCAAGAAGGGTAGAAATCGAGAGTCCATTAAGAGCAAGCCTCCCAGGAAAATTTTGAAAACGATGTATCAGGGCTTGTAATTTTGGGACGGCGAAAGAAAGACGGGAGTAGGAGGACCAGGGTGACAAACAGTTCAGGTCAGACAGAATATTACAAAGAGTAGAAACGGAGTCACTGGCCTTAAACTCGTATGCTTTCTTAATGTCATTAGCAAACAGAAAAGGGGATCCACAATGATCGAGTCGGGGACTTTATTAACGTATAGTAAGAACAGTAGAGGGCCGAGCACACTACTCTGAATATATATGCTAAGAAGGGAATGGGGCTTAACAGTCCTTCTCGAATGACTCCACTAGTGTTCGATATTGTAGATGATTGTTTATCTCCAACCTGTATCGTTTGCATACTGTTGCATAGATAGGAGGCAGACTACTGAAATAAGATCCTGGTAATGCCGACGGTACTAAGCACACGTAGCGGGATCCATTGAGGACTTGGTTGAATGCTCTTCGGATATTCAAGTGAACTATTACAGCGGAGTGCCCAGCATCGTAGACTGCAGTGATGGTCTTGAATAAACGAAGCTGGCAGCCGCTGACGGACGGCTGAGATATGGAATCTGTACTGTCAATCATCTATGGAATGTGTAGCCAGGAGCAACTTATATCAGGTGTTCAGGAGTTCTCAATAAAAGGGAGGTATAGTGGATTCCCTGTGGCTGAAAATAGCTAGCCGTTATCCGGATTTGAAATGCAGGCAGACTGCAGATTGCATCTACTGGGAGGAACGATTCCACAGTTTATCGAGCGGATAAGATATTTTTGACAAGGATTCTGATTTCTTGACTGATTTGTCTCAGAATCCGTGGTAAAAGGCCTCCGGCCCCAGGCTAAAAAGAGTCCTTTATATTAGGAGGACGGGCATAAACTACCTGGAGAGATGATGTTGCTGGGAGACCGGTGGCTACTATGAGAGTTTGGAGTTTTGACGTATGCGGCGGGCTGGGGATGTATGAAGTTGGGAAGCGGGGAAAGTAGCATCTAGCAAAGCGAGCGCTCCGGGGAGCTTCCATATTAACAGGATCAGCGATAGGGCAAACATCGGTGGAACGCAAACAAGCAATGGCTGTTTGGGATACAGCCCCCACCGAACAGTCGGCTGATTCACTTGATATGCACAATAACGGTCAAGATATAAATATTATAGTTACATCTCTTTTTGACATTCGAAAGCCACTGGCTATGCTGAGGTGAATTAAATATTCACATATGCATAGCCTGATTCATTTTCTTGTTCGCCAGTAGTCGTCGTGGAAATACGACCTGCCGAGGCGAGATATCCCTCTTCCTCTAGTTCCAAAGCCACAGTCGTCATTTGTAGTAGGGTTACAAAACCAGCTTAAACACATGGTGTACAAACAGAAGATGTTGGAAATACACGAGGCAACATGCTCACTTGATTGTGCAAACACAGCCAATTTTGCGTGAGTATTCAACACATGGTCTGGACACGCAGCCTCCGGCATCAAGGACAATCATATCCTGGTTAGATGGTGGTCTGCTCCAGCAAACGCAGTCACGTGCGTGTTTGTGGCCTACCGACTGAATCTGCGAACTGATAGTGTCTACGAGACCGATTATCGTATTACAGTCATTGTGTTGATGGATAGTCTTTTCCGTTATGTAAAGATCTGCAGGACTGCCAACGAGATGAGTCGCACAGAGCCTGAAGCCAATTTTATCGGTGAACGGCCCGTCTCTTAAACGCTCTTTTGATATAAAACGATTAACCTGGAGGGAATGCGAAGATGTAGACCTCGATCGTCCATGGAAACCAAATAGAGATTGCGTCGTGCGGCTATGGATGTGGAACTGTTCCACCAAACCCCGCGGCGGAGTGAATCAGTAAGTTAAAATATATCTACATGTACAAATTTTGTGTTAAGTGTGCGCGCACAAACAGGCGTATGTTCAACCCTGCGATCTCCCTCGTTTGACCTTGAAATCTTCTAGCCATTTTGTGTCCGACCTTATTCACGCATGCTTGTCTCATGTGTGAGCTTGTTTTGCTTATTTATTTCGTACTTTTACAGGACAAGTTTACCATTTGTTGTGGAAGTATCTGCTGTCGAGGTTGGTTTATTTCGTGAATTCATATCTAATTGTGTAGAAATTTAACTCCGATTTTAGGATTTCACGAGAGTTTTTGTACCATTTGGATGTAACTTCCAGCTGCGCTATAAATCGTTGTCACGACGACACTAGTGAACGCACCTTCGGAACCGCCCTAGCTCTCCGGATATTTAGGAATAAGTCTTAACCACAAAGTAAATCTACTGACCGTAATGTACTGTATGCGCCCTAATTAGCTATACTTTCATTTGCGTTCAATGATGTGTATGCTCACTGAATCTTGACATCTTAGAATCAGTGCGTACAACTGAAATTCACTGTTGAAGCGTTGCATCTCCTCGCCTTCCCTGATGCTTCCGGGTTACAGTCAGAAGACAAGGAGGCGGCCAGCAAATACTGTGAATTAATACAAATTCAGCGTTCCATTTATATCGTTCACCTCTGATTGGTCCATCTGTTCTCAACAAACCGGTTTGTCTCCTGAACGCCCACACCGGTTCTCGGGCTGTTATTTTGGTAGCCACAATTAGCGGTATATGGCCGTTTGTGCACTTGAGCACGCAGTGCACATGTTGCTTTGTCCATCAGATAGGCGTCAAATGAGCGTACTCTTTTGACCTTGCTCCGGCACACGAAATAGTCAGACGTGGTTCGGACATGTAGGCGTACTCGTGTGGCCCTGTTTTACCATGTGATTGTTCCGCTGCTCAGTAGGATGATGCGCAACCGCATTAAAAAAACCGTATTTGAGCCACTGATAAGACCTTCCAACAATTGTGCCGACGGAATACCGAGTTGATTGCACCCTTCTCCTTTATAAGCAATCATTAAGCGAGTGGTTTTAGGAAAATGGGAAGCAGGTGGCTATCTATTAGATTTTTGTAGATGCATCTAATAAATAATACAAAAGATGCTTCACCGGGAGCGTTTATATAAGGTTTTATGGCGGAAGCATAACGGAGTGAAAAACAGAATTACAAGGATGAAAAACTGTTCCGACGTTGGTTTTGTTTATCATGTATAACTAAGGCCTCATGGTCAGCAGAGTTAGGCAGAAGTACGGGCCTAACTGCTAGGAAATTGGCCGGGTTAAGTGACAACGCACACGATATCGATGTTAAAGGACCGCCTTTGACTACATTTTCTGATAGGTTCGTTGTTTTTTGACGAAATCCGGCTTAGCAACTTTACGTTCTATAGTGAAGATCTATAGCGGCTCTTCTCCAACGTCTTGGAGCAAACTCATTTTCTCATTGCCTCGCTAAACCAATTTTGTTTTGCTTGAAAATATCGCAAGTGTGATTGACAACAAACCGCAAATTTAATCCAATTTCCTTTGCACAACTAATCACTGAAATGAAGATTGCTGCTTTAATCTATCGCAAACCACTACTTCGCCATTCCCAACCACCTTCTATATGGTCCTATCTAATGATTCAACCGTTGAAATTATCCACTGTCATCATTAGTCGTCAGTTTTAGTTCAAGTTGATCGGCTTTTAGTGGTGAAATGCCGTTGTGTGACAGGCCTCATTAATACTGTATTCTGTTTTCCACCGTTTACAATTTTCCTACCACTTAACGGACATGTTCTGTTAGCTCTGATATTACCGAGTGTGCTGTAGTTTTCCATGTTTAAGGTGTAACCTTTTGGCCTCAATTGGTTTGCTGATAGCATTTCTGGAAGTGAAATTAGGATTCCAGTTATCGCTCATATGGGGTGAGTACTAGCCTCCGCGTGACTTTTGTTGCCGTCCAAGGGAGCCGGCTTAGACCAACGTCATTCTGCCTGGTTTGCACAATTTTTGCGCACCACACGGAATAGTACTCATTTTAGCCATCTGCTCTGACAGCGTAAAGGCGTCTCGCTGAAATGCAGACGTAGCAAAACGGATTTATTGGTTCACCAAAATTTGGCGTGACCATTATTTAGAAAGTGCGCCTCACGTTCAGTACGTTCATCGTGCAGTGTCGATAAGAGTCTGCACCCGAGTGAATAATTATCACTCTCTCCTTTGTGCTACTGACCAGGAGTTAATATAGCGCTTTCAGATATCTGAAGGTGAATTATGAACATTCCAGTTGACAACCCTCAATTCACCTGCATGCCCTCCCCAAAATAACATTAGCTACTCTTTTCTGAGCCACACGGTCCACTATCTACAATGAGCAGAAGCGAAGGTCAAAACGCAAGCAACTTTTGACGATGGTCTGTTTCACTGGCTTAAGCTTGCCCTGGTTGAAATCCCTGTCAACGCTTCTACGGATCACAGTTATCATTGATTGCGGATTAAAAATTATTAACGAATTTTCGATAAATAAACAAGGTATGACGCCTCCAAAGCCACGCGTTTTGAAATGTCTGTACGCTTCTCTTTAGTCTGTAACAGGACCAATCTGAGGTTGCTTTATCATGCAAAAACGCAAACCCACATCACGCTTTTCTTGAATTTATTGATTCTGCATGCTCCAAATTACATTATTTGTGCACAATTCAACCAAAATGTCCCTCACACTCACAAATGCCTAACGTTTTCACCTGAAAACTGATTACCATTTTTGGAATGTGGTCGTGTGGCTTCACCTCAGCAGTTAGAATTTGTGACCACCCTAGGCTGACTATTGTTTCTGGCCGCAATCTAACTCATACCGTAATTCTTTCCAGCAGACCTTCATGCCACTTTTTCCTATTTTGAGTCACTAATTTTGAAGTGCATATTATTGTCTCATTTGAGTAGCATCAGTGAACCATGGCGCGGCCCCAATATACGCAAAAATATCCATGGTCTATGCTGGTTCTAATTTGTCACCGTTCCTGTATCAACCTTAATTGTCCTTATAACTCTAACATTCGCACCCAAGACGTCCACGTACGGGGCAGTCCACCAACCTAGGTATGGCCTCAAAATTACGGTATCATGGTCCAACTGATTGCTCACGGTTCACTATGTTTTCCGCTTCTCGACAGAGAGTATTATATGCAACCATAAAACCGTCTCATTCCCCTGAATTTGATCCAGAACTCCATTTTACTACAGTGTCTGATTATTCTGCCCAACACCCACTAATTCTTCCAATGGTGCTATCAAAGAGTCGCAGCACCGGTGAAGATATCACCTTTCCGCGCAACCGATGCAGGGTGCCGACCACCATAAACGACCAAAAAATTACTAGCTGTGACGAATTCCTTGGCCTCATTGGGCGATGCGCCTAATGCTACGATAAAAATTTTCCCTATAAAAGTCGCGAACGGTTGTTCCGTTTGCGCTGACAAAGTGGGCATAATTATTGATCATGCAGTCCCAAGAATGTTTCCAAATCCAATGCAGAATATAACACGCGAAGGAACCAACTTTTTCGAAAAATTCCACAATGTCCTCACAGAAACATGCTATACTGTCAGAAGTCAATACAGTCAAAAATTCAGCATTCAAAGTAAGCCTTGGGTACGCCAAAAAGGTTTTCAGAAAAAATGCAACTGTTTGAGATCTCAGGATTTTGAATAAATACGATTAAATGATAAAATTTGGTAGTTTACTTCGTTCATACTGCGTTATCGGAGACATTTGCGGGGTGTGTCCATGGGTCGACAGTAGCGTTATGCAACACTAAGGCCATTTCATTCCACGGAATTTGAAACAACATTTGAGCGTAATACATGTCAACCCTGGAATGCTGTTTTACGTCTTTATCTAACTAGACAAAAGGAGGTACTATGGGCACAAAAGAATCCAAAGGTTCTCCACGGACGCTTTTTAATTCAAGAATTCAAGAATTTTCTTCAAAAAATCGGGGACTTAGGCGAAGTTGGAACAGCAAATTCGGGCCGCACGCTGCGCATCATTATAGACAGGTGAATTCGAGATTATGAATCTGCCCTAGTTCAGTCTTTGCACTCTACAATTGCCTGTACAATTATGATCGCCTAATCAGTCCTTGCTGATTGCGCATTGCTTTAAAATAAATTTCCAGTTTCACCCTTCACCTTTCATCTAGCGTAAGTAGCCCAACTTCGCGTGCTTTGATGGAAATCATCGGCAAAATATGAGCTCGAATGGAACTCAAGGGGGTGGGCCATCTGACTACTTTTCAAAACTTGCCTGACTAACTACGCAGCCTCTTTCCACATTAGTATTCTGCATCGCCGTCTAGATCTACGGGCTAGTCTATAGATGAAGCACAGCAGATCTAACCTATCTCCGACTTGACCATCAGTTGTATCGCTTGTTTCGCCTGTCATCTGTTACCCTCGGATAGCCCGAGGCATCATCCCCCTAATATAGCCATCCTGTCTTCGTTTAAAAGAATTAACCATCACCCTTTACAGCCCTTTGCACATCAAGTCTTTTTTTCCCATTTTTTGTTTTCGGATCACACAACGGATCCCATTAGTGACTCCGTGAGTCTGAGTAAGTCAGACATTCCATGATTGATATTTCCGTGCAAGAGTGGAATCAATACCTACTGGTGGAAAAAGCCCGGGACGTTGCTCTCTGAGTGAACTTTCTCGAGGCACAGCAGAAAAAACTTACGCGAATTTTTCTTCGCCACTGTGTCAGAAAGTCAAGACAGAACATAGCTCCTGTTTCCATTAATGAATTTCATTTCATCTGATAATTCGGTGGGCTTCATTGAACTCTTTCCACTGACCGATTTTTCAAGGTAATTGCATTATTGTTCATTTTGAGTTGATGGGTGGGAAACTGTCGGCTATAATCATAACTATAGTCAGAATGGACGCATGTCTGATTGGCTTTATGGGTACTTAGGAGTTTTCGTAAACTGAGCGCATTGTTTGATGCGAATGTGCCCATTCTTAGACTGACGCGACTAAAGCGATGGTGCACATCGAGGGCAGAGGAATACAGGTGTACCGGTAACGACATGCGAGTAGTATGTTCTCTTCCTGTAAATTCGCTTTGGATCTCTTGTAATGGGAGATCTGTTGCGGAATTTGTGGAGTTGCTCTGTAGCATTCGCTTGAACTTAGGCAATGAATGAAATCAGTCAGTGGATATCCAGGAAAGTTCAAAAAGACGCGTTTAGGGGGAGATGGATGTTCGGCTTTTGTATTCAAGGTGCGAATGAGAGTTTTGCTTCCCTGTCCAATATTCCGTAACTTGTCAGTTAGCATTTTCTAATAAATAACTTTGCAGCGAACGCCTTCTTCCTTTCACAGGCATTGGAGGCTTCCATTTCTTTTGGGTAACATATCAAGCTTATGCAGACAAAACTTCAAGGCACATGCCAACCCTTTCTGAAACCGTAGCTTGAAGGAAAGAATTTTTAATGATACTTTTTAATGATATTTATTCGAACACCCTAAGTATTTACACGCGGCTGAAGTTTTGTCGGAAGTCGTTTAAACCTACTCGAAGTCCCCTGTGGGCGCGGAATACGTATTCTGATGGTGTAACGCATTTGAAACTCGAATGTATCTGCTTGCCCGTTTCTCATATGACCTTATACGTGCCCCTCCCTTTCTCTCTTCCCCCATTGCAGGTACCACGGACGAATCACCACGGGCTCTGGACAGGGAAGAGTACCCCGCTTGTACACCCCCCTAACTGACCTTGACCCTACCCTGGACACCCCCTGGCTTCCGGTTTCGGTTTCGCTCAATACACGTGTGTCGTTACCACACTCCGGCCTTCTCCCTCGTTCCACCCGACCTGTGCGCATGTGTGCTGTGTATACTGTGTGGATTCATTAATACCAGTCCGTATATCTGCACATTTCAGAACTGGCGTGTGCCGTCCTCTCGAACGTCGAATACCGCTGACTTCCTGACGTCCCACGCTACAATGGTGCAAGTGGCTTTGCGGGTGCGATCACGCAACTTGCGGGCTCATCCCCATTCTGATTGGTTGATACCTAGATGGCGGGAACATTCAAAAGTGGCAACATGGCGGATTTGCGGTTTATGATTGACCCTCTCAAACGAAGCATACAATTAAAATGCAGTTGCGCCTTTAAAAAATTTACATCTCTAAACGGTTTCTTAATGTAATAAACACAAATAGCATGGGATTCCCGGTAGTTTTAGACAGCTCGGTTGTAAAGAGTGTAACCCTATAGTTTGTTCCAAACGTTAACTATATCTCCAAAGGAAGATGATATTTGGGATCACTGGCGGTAACAAAAAGTAATTAGTCGGAACAGCCCAGATTAAGCAGCTGACGCTGGTGTGTTGGCTGTTTGCAATCAGCATCGTTCACATATTATGAAACAGTTATTCGTTTGAATTAAAGGAATAGCTACGTGTATGTTTCTCTCAATGAATCCATTGAAGGCCATGTATCCTTGAAATTGTGTTCGGTAGCTAAGGCACTCGATATATTCATTGGTTGCCCCAGGTGCAGGACCCGGTGTTTTCATGGACAGCCCTAACGTTAGTTTATAATGAAGGAACTATCGGTGCGTCCTTCGGAACAAACGGATCAATGATAGTGTGTATTAGGCCAGAGCTGCAGCTCTGAGTACCAATCATCTGAGTACACAGAATAATATAAGCAGCTGTTGACGTATTTAGTGAGTAATGGACGCTAAGCTTGGAATACCACTACTGCCACTGTAGTGGTCTTGCTACCCAATAAGTCAG
>NW_008751804.1:208982-280799 GCF_000715545.1 Opisthorchis viverrini
TAAAATAAAGGTACAAAACGCCACACCACAAACTTCTGTTGCGTCTTTCGACGACACATATCAGCTATACCTAAAGCAACAGCAACTTATATCACAAGTGTAGTTTTTGAACCCTGAAATTCAGTTGTGGCAGGAAAAAACTCGTTCTGTTTTCGTGGGCGACTCTACATGCTATGTAACAACAGACGGCGCACCCCTGTCATAGAATCTTCTGAATGAATAATATTTGTCGATTGCGTAACTAGTAACACCGTTACGTGAAACACCCTGAAGCGCAACGCGTGTTTCAGGCACAGTTAGGCTGCCGGGTTATTGTACACAATGCTAGACGTATGCCGTTAGAGGCGACCTTATATTGTCCTAGGAGGTTTCGGGACCACTCTGAGGCTATAGACGAATCCGGAAAATTACGCCCACTTTTTCTCACCTGCACAAGCTGGTCTTCAACTCAAGGCCTGGATGCTTTGGTTTCCGTGACGCTTGCGTTGTCGGGAAATAAGAAACCAAGTTTAGGAAAACATAATTTTATTATGACTGATTGCCAACAAATAACAGAACCATTAAAAATGTGTTCCACAGTTGAGCCTGGAAAGTAAATAGGAAAAGAATTAGTGCAAGGCAACGGAATGGGAACGTCAAGCGGAGGGGATGGATTTTGCGGCAGAAAACCCCACCAACTTCCCACACCTGCGTGTGGTAGCATTGGGGAAGCTAGGTTGAATCTGTCTGAACTGCATCACCATACTTTGCAAGCAAACCAGACAGATGGACGGAAGCAAGAGAGAGAACATTCAAACTCCCATCATCACAAACAGACAGCCATGGGTCCAGACGGGCGCACCGGATCTCGGATACCCTGCAGATCACATACAGGATAGTCCAAGCGGCGTAGTTTATCGCGCAGGACCCGCACACCATCATCGGTCTAGTCTATTCACTGGTTCATTCGGACATAGTCTCGGATTTCCATGGATGATGTCGGTTCGCAGCATACACTTGGCATTCGGATGTACGCAAGTCATGCGAGTGTTGCATATATAAAAACTAATTATTACAAAGCGACTGTCTCGGTGAACGACACACATGAACGATCAGCTGTCAAAATCAGCATACCCAAATATAAGTCATTTGCATGATTGTGTGCAAAGATATCAACTTACCGACGACCTTTTTGGCTGTACGGTCGTTGCAACCGTGGTGGCGGGGTCCTGCGCGTCGTAGGCACCCGGACCGCAAGAGGAGCAAGCGAGGAATGACCATTTGTAGCTCGAAACCAGTTTATATACCAACCTGACTTTGGCCTTCATACACCAGCTGCCCGGTCCAGACCGCAAATCGCCGGTCTTGTTTGCAGAGACGGTGAGAAAGCTTGTTTTTTCACGCGCTTCCTTCTGTATTGGATTCGAAAATTATCCCAAGACTACTTAAAGAATAATTACGCTCGATGTGTCCGTGCAAACTCAGATTGGAGCAGCCACCGGCGGCTTGTTTGGGAAAGCCTTCAATTTGTCGAGGTAGGCGTGCCACTGGACAAGGCTAGGAACTTCATAATAGCAAGTAGGTTTTCTGTGAGGCTCGGCTATATTAAGAGCATGTCAAGGTTTGATCTCCACCAGAATGTCGAACCCTTGATAGTGTCGTTAGACGAATCAGTCGGCTTATTGCCAGAACAAGCAGACTGTGCAATAATATGGCTGGTGCAATCAAATCCCGGTAAAAACTGTAGGGATTGGGACGGTCTCATTAGCGCGCGCAGTGCGCTTGTCTGAAAAATTTATGGATATAAGGAGCCATGGGCAAAATATTAGGCTGGATATGGCATCCGTGATGACATCATTGCGATTTTTTACAAATGTTCGGGGATAGACCCATACACGAATATATTGATGAATTCATTTTGGGTTGTCATTGCAGTTAGGAATGGCCAAGTAATTGTAAAAATCAAAGCAAGCGTGCATCAAGGATATTGTTGAGTCTATCCAGAGCTCACATTAGTTCATTGCTGCCATTCGAGCTAAGTAATAGGACGGTGGCAACTATATTTGGGACGTCCAACTAGAACACGTGCCAAAAAGGTCTTCTGGAAAACGCTTCGATGTGGGTCGGCCTGCAGCCCGAAATAACAGGCAGCCAAAAGTGATTACAATTCCTGACGATCGCAGTGATGCGACACAACCCGATGTTAAAAGCGTCAATGTATATTCAGGTGCGGATAATGGGCCTGCAGCCGAGCCAACCGGTAGGGACATGCCTAATTGTGCGGGACTAAGGTAACCTAGAGGCTGCAGGGACATGATATCAGAGAAAAGTTCGTCTAGTGGAGTTGCGTTTTTGTGCGATGAGATGACCTCAGCACAGCACAGCTGCAAGCTAAAGAAAAGCGTGGGGGCTTTGTGAACGTTGTTGCGTTTGAGCCATCACACCACATGTATTCAGTGAACCTGTTACCACATTTTGCTCTGTCATCAGTGAATTATTTGATTCATACGAGGACTGCCCGGAAAATATCGTACAACCAGGCCGCAAGCACGGGCATCCGACAAAATTTGGTTCTACTTTAGTTTTCTCTTTCACCCATTGCAGAAGGCGGAACATGGGGTCCAGTATACGCTAGGAATATCTGTGAAGAGAGCGAACGTGGTTGAGGCATGAGTTGTCAACCATGCAGTCTTTCGTACCATTGGGGACGCATGCGCTCTTTGGATCCTAGGGCTCAGGCCTATCCCAATTTGTACTGAGTAGGATGCACCACTATTGAGCTTTGAATTCGCTGCATGTAACACGGCAAATTATCGCAGAATCCTGTTGTTATCAGTGTACACAGGGCTCCTTCATTATCGTCACTGAGACTAATTAAGCAACTAGTTAGTTTGCCTCCAGCTTCCAGCTTCAGCGTGAGCTGCGATCGGGAAATGTGGACAACGAGATTTATCAAGCACTTGGTGAGTAAGTCAATACAATTTTGTTTAGTTTCGTGCTGTATTCAAGAGTGTATACGAGTCGTAAAGGATTATTTATTTCTCCTTTTAGGAGCCCTGTCGAGTGAGTACGACTTCCTGAGAACGGGAACTGAATTAACCATACATTACGTTTGTACCGATGCAACGAATAAAAATACGATTCTCTAATGAGGGCTGTGTATTTTGTGTGCATAAGCTTGGCAGACGGGCGATATATGTGGATATGGAGAATCGACATTAGTCGTTGAATTAGTCTGTTATGTATATCCGAGGCTTCGTAGTCAGCTGCGAGCGTGGCGCGGGCCTGATATTTGCTGTAAGCATGCAATGTAGAAGACATCGCTTGCAGTTATGAGTATGGCGAGCCGTCGTTGGCCATTAGGTAGGGATATTATGCATCGGTGAGACCTCATTTTTATTGTGCCACACAAATACCGGTGAGCGACAACGCAGGCAGTTATGTGGATGTCGGATCATCGTTGGCCAATAGATCGGGTTACCGCGCACAGCCGGGGTTTACTAACGAAAGCCGCACATAGGCACGGGCCTAGCAGCTACGACGAGTATCCAATTTAGGCGGCATCGCGTGCTGTTATCATGATGACCTGCAATGTTTACCTCATTTGTCGTCATCGGATTTGTGCTTGACGACGTATTCTGACTAGGGGGTGCGATTATATCCGATAAGAAAGATGTTGTTGGGTTGCTACTTAGCATGCAATTATTTCACAATGGTGCATTATCTGTAACTAGTTGTACGTGGAAGAGAACGATGATTATCATTATCAATACTGCACAATTCCTCAAAATCTCTTTCAACACTACACTGAACGGCAGGCGAGCTTGTTGAAGAACGGCGTTGTGCCGAGGTTCGCCAAACAAATCCATCTAAGTTGTAGTTTTCGGGATGTTTGGCGCATTATTCTACTATTTTTGAGTGGAATTTTTAGTGAGCATTCTGTTTATTAATAATAATAATAATAATAATAATAATAATAATAATAATAATAATGGTAATACTAAGCAACCGACTGTCACCCGCATGCGTGTGCGGGTGTTCTTCATATGGTTTCCTCATCTAAACCCAAAGAGGGGTTGCAAAACGCTCGTCCTGACGCAGAGCAGTACAAGGGAGAAAAAATCGTTCAGCTGTAGCACCCTTCCGGTGCCTAACTACCACCCGAAGTACGAGGGCTGGGATACTGGCAGGTTGCCCAAGCCTAGGCAGAGGACGTTGAGAGGCAGAGGTCGGGTTCGAACCACGGACCTTCCGAACGGTAAATCCGCACTCTAACCACTGAGCCACCTCGCCCTCATGAAGGATAAATCAACAAAAAACAGTGGCACAATTAAAAGAATGTTTGTGCATTAAGAGAGACTTTTTGTCTGATGACCCATCTGATTGTCACTCGGAGTGGAGATTAAGACACATGAGATTGAGTGATAAGTAGATAGCGAATCACACGAGTTAATCAATGACTGTGGATATGGAGATGCAGCAGAGCTGCCACGACATGGCAGGCCGGTTTGAACTAAAGTCCGGAACCGTCACTAGGGCTTCATGGCCTTGGGCTATGGCGGATGGCCACGGAAAGGTATGTGGGGGTGGTGTAGTGGGGTAAAAATGTATTACGGACAAACGGTAGCAGGAAACGCAGAAGTACAGTGTGCAGTGAAGCGACTCACTAGTGTTGCAGATGAAGCAGGGTCGAGTGTAAAAGTTTCTTGGGAAACGAGTTCACGCAAGCTGAGCAATAATTGACTCATTCGGTGAGGAGTACGAATAAAAGCCGTCGAGATCTTTGCATCTGGCAGAAGGTTCGGCAGATTGAAATGAACGCCTTCCGGTGGTGGCCAGGGTCAAATGAAGGTTGATCGTGGTTGTCGGTATGGGAACCAGTGAGCGAGAGGGCCTGGACAAATTTAAGAGGGGAACAATTGCGGGTATGCTATCAAACCGGGTATTCCAGCGCCGTACCATCACTGCACTGAAGCACTTCGGTTTCTGGACAGCCCCGTGATGGACGTCGTGATTTAGGTTGTTAGGCTGAGATGTGCAGTCTTGTTGTTGTTGTTTTCCCTTTTATTTTGATACTCCATTCGCAAAAGACTACAGGATCCCACATTAGGCTAGAGTGCGATTTCGTGATTTATCTTTTGTAAACTGGTAACAAAATTCGGATAGGCGATGGTTCGTGACTTCGAAATTTGGCCCACTGGAACATAATGCTAGGAAAAACATATCGCCGAAAAATGCAAACAGACTGGTCTGACTCCCCGTAAGGGCCGAAACTTCAAAGGCTCGATAATATTGGGGAAAATGATTTCGGCGTGCTTCTAGTCAGTGGCGCTTGTGCAAGCCCAGATTATTAGGTTTTGAAGATGGTGAGCAAACTGGTGAAAGGCAAGTGTAAGACATCCTGCCTGGTGGGTAACAAGAAAGCTGCAAGTTTTGGGAAACGAGGACACAGAACTGCGGATCTGGTGAAGCAGCTGTGTTTTATTGATTTGACCAGGTCGATTTGAACTGGAAACTAAAAACATTGCTGAGAGGCACTTGGTATTCGGACAATGGAACTGAATTTTCGAAAGCTATGATGTGTCTCTGATGGACCAGAGCGATCGGACAATTGAGTTCCTAGTACCAGTCCAAACTTCTGCGCCCGTGTGGGCACCCCACGGACTCAGTGGTGCTCAGAAAATTTTCAACAGACTTTTCTATCAGAAGTGTGAGTGCCTCAGTGGACAATGAAATTCGGTTGGCTGCAAAAGTATGAATGTATATTAGAATGTCCTTTGGTTTGACATCATACGCAACAACATGCAACACTTCGGCGCAAAACGTTTTACTCCACTGGTGAAGGCTTTTCAGCCAAGAGCATTGTGCGGCTAACGGGCCCCCTGCTAAGGCTACGTGGATTTGGGCAGTTGGGTTTGTGTTCAAGGTCACAAAAAGCGTGAGCAGGTATGATGAAATGGAGGAAATTGCGTTATGGTTTATGATAGCTCGAATATCAGAATCGGTGGGTATAACAATGCCGTGCTGCCCTTGCCCATAATTCCGTTTCTGAATAGCCCCGCAACGAACGTCGTGATTGAATTGATCGACAAAGCTACCTAAATTCAGTGGAGTCTTGAGTTGATCAAGATGGTCCATAGAAGTAGAACGAAGCTGATGTGGGACCATAGGTGGTTCGGTTCCATTAGAGATCCCCTTATATGTAAAGCATAGTCCATAGGACGTGGATACCGACCGTTCGAGCGCTTGAAGCCTATGAATAGGAGAGAATGGGTCGAGAGCAGTATGACCGGAAGAGTTTGGGGAGGTATCAGATAGAATGGAACCTAATAATGGAAAAATAAAACCCAAGTTTTATTACGGTTAGGGCGATTAAAATAAGTGGCTAAATTATATTGCATAGGGGTGGATCTATGCTTAGTATCCTTGCAATCAAGAATGGTCCTGATAGCCCAGCAATCCACGACTGACTACGATTGCCAATATAATGCCATTTGAGCATCAGCGGCATAGAAGAAACAGTATAAGTACGCGGATAGGTGGTGTGATAAGAGACAGCCAACGCATGAGGATTGTTGAAGATAGGACCTCCAAAATGATGAACCGGTTATTTTTAAATGTCACCTTAGTTGAACATAAACGGAAGAGCTGCAATGATCCGAATACCCATGTGGCCGTTTTCTACCCGGCTTGCTCTCCTCTTTATATGTATGTATGTATATATGTATTAGCAGCTGAACCGGCCTGAGTCTACGTGCGCTAATCCTCCTGGCTAACCCGAATCCCGCTGCACACAGAAATACACATTCCCTCTGCGATCAGGTAAATCATAGCTTACCTTAAGGGGCTACTCCCAACAGCCACACCAGTGGGTCTATTAGGTATCAGTGTACATCATGACTCTGGAATGCAAGCTACTATTTGTCCATACTGGCAATTTCTCCTACTCTTCATTTCCATTCACGATCTATGTTACCCTGGCCGCTCAAGGTGACCCAGCCTCAACAAAGACTCACAGTTTTTGTTGAAATCAGCGGGCCAAGTCACCGGAATCTTCGTACCTCTCGTGCCTCCAAGTTCCAGTATTTTGCCTTTCACAAGTTACAGTCCATCATCACTTGCCCGACAGGACCGCTTGGTTTGCCTTCCCCTGCCTTACCTTATCTTGTCCACATTTTTTCAAGCAGCAACGTTCAGCCTTGCCCTGGTAAGTATGTTCCGGAAAAGCTGTAAAAAAATCTAAAGACTATGTTTTAGTGTCCTCAAAGTTCGCAAAGAATAGTTCTTGCTGATTTTGGTAGGACCATATCTATGCTGTATAATGCCATTTTTTGACTTCCCCGCATCAAGCCGTAACCAGTCCTCCGCAACTGACACCCGTGCCTATCGGCATGCTACCCACCAGTTTGGAATAAAAATCATGAGTACAGTGTCACTAGGAGCTAGCAATGGCGGGGGACTGAGTATACCGGTGCGGGAGTGATGAAAGAAGCTCCAAAACAAGCCGGCACTCGAGCGCGGTAATGCCCGCACTTAGTCGTTGTTTTGTGCACCCGCGTGCAGAAATGCACAATGTTTTGTACTTGGTCCGCGACTAGCGAAAATTATTTGCCGGTAAATTTGACCAATTGGAAGCATTTTACTACTTTTTCTAGTATGATACTCAAATTACCCAACCAGCACGCTCCCGCCGTTCTGACCCAACTACCCGTGCGCCTTTAAAAGGCGTATTGCTTACCAGAAAGAAAATAAGTTGTCAGAGGTTCGAACACCTATATGAGAATATACATTACATACGCTTCTGTAGAACAGCTATTATTCCACCCGTCTTGGCAAAGCTTCGCAGCTGTTTTTGAATCTTCCGCCGTTGGTTGTTCAGCTAAAGATTCCGTTTAGCTGTCGTAAGCTTTTTGCTGGAAACCTTCTGGCGTGTAATGTAGAAATGGAATTAAACTAGTCATGAAGGCTCGTCCAAGACTCCGTTCAAATTTGGAGGTTATCATACAACGCTTACATATCCACAGAAAATCTGCTTCAGTCTGGATGAACCGGAGGCTCCAGTTACATCCACTCTTGGCTAACTCAGAGTTATGGCAAGCCTACGGGCAAACATGCGCGTGTGTACGTTCGGCATATAATCATATGCCTGTGGCTCCAAACATGAGCCACATTAGCACTTCTCCGAAGTCATTGAGTGAGCCCCGTAGAAATGCTCACCATAATTGCATACCTGGATCTATCTTAAAGGATTGTCTCAAATCCATCTAGTTCGTCCTGTGATGACAAGGCAAAGGGGCTCGTCGCTTGGTTATGGACTGTTTAGGGGAACTAAGCTGTCTAAACACATGTTCAGCTTCTGCAGCAGACTGTAAGCTTGCTCCAAGTTGTGCACATGATAACTAAGCTAAGACAAATGACAGTCAACCCACCGAGAATGGGGTCCACCAAGTTTTTTATTAATGCATTTTTTGTACACACTTGTTCCGGACGAACCTCTTAATGCAATGCGAACAAAGTTTGGGGGATTGAGGACAACTTGAAAAGAAAGACAGCTTCCATCTAATTTTGTACACGTAACCGCAGTAGGTATAAATCCAAGTACAACTCACCCCCTCTGAAACACGGGAGACACGCCGAACCGAAAGATCTCAGACAATAATTGAGTAGCACACTAAAACAAATCGGTCAACTGCCTACATTATGCAGGGGTCCGAAAATGCTGTCTACGTTACTTTCGCGACACTAGGAAACGAAGTAGAAAGCCATTATATCTCCTAAATGTATGGATTCCTCTGGTATTAAAAGCTCGTCAAAGGTGCAGAATTCTGCAGAACCTTAAGGTTCTGCACACGGGCGCGGACGCGCTCTAAATGAGACTGCTCGTTATTGAGTAGGACTGAGTGTGAGCTAAGTGTGGATATTTACGGTGCCATGTCAGGTGGTTCAAAATTTTTTTTTTCTGGTAAGTGCAGAGGCATTAATAATTGCTAAGGTGCATGTACACTTGTTGATGTTACACGACTCGACCTTTCTGAAAAAAACTGCCCTCAAGCTTAATCAGGCACACCACATTGAAACAAAGGAAATTTTTCTTGCGTATCACAGCTCTTCTAGAAGACGGGCTTAGTTTTGACTGACAACGCCTTTGAAATGGGAACTTCTACTTAGTTGGCCAAAAAATAATGTACTCAACCCACTTTTGTCATCGTTATTGCTAACTTATAGTCTTGCGTTGGTGATGTCCTACAAAATCTTTGTTGTTGGCAATTCTCGATTAACGTAGCAGCTGCGTGTAACGCTGCAAGGTGATGAATTGTCACAGGGCGGTGAATCGTAGGTTACATTTTTGGTTTTCAAAATACTACCATAGATGACTATATCGGAGGCCATAGAATCTAACCATATAGTTGGTAGGTAAAGTCAGTTATAAAACTATCCAGTACCTATTGTCGAAAGCCCGTTATCTGATTGAAGAAAATGCTGGTTCTGTGAAGTAAATATCTTGTTGCCTCATCTTCATGGCAGAAGTTTATAGAGCCATGTTTATTGCAGCATTTTTGTAGCAGATATATTGAACGCCGTTAAATTAGCTTCCCACGAAATCGGAAATCTTTGGATCTTTGGGAAAACGAAAAGCGAAAGAGCAGTTTCCTTATGTGTCAGACGAAATACCCGGAAGATGCTAGAAGATATGCAGTTCATGATGAGGTAAACAAAAGTCACAAGAATAAGATTTCATGCATCCAAATAAGTTCGTTGCACAAGGATAAAACCGAATCTTTTCTTTCACGAAATTCCGTTTCCTAGCCGAACAACCTCCGCGATAGTTATACTTACCCATATTTAACGCTTCTGTTTCTGCTACAATGCTTGTTACTTCTGATGCCTCAATGATTGACGACGTGAAATTTTTTCATCACCGCTGCAAGTGAGGATCGACATATAAAGGTCGCGGTTTGCGTGGGCCGCCAAGCGGGCCTCCTGCGCAGACCCATTCCATGCAAAAACCACCTTGTCTACCACAAAGGGACAGAAACGACGTTTAACGTGATCACCATCTAAAAGTCAACTCGTCTGCATTCTAATCGGTGGATCTCCCAAAAGGAAAACGATTAGGTGCTTTAGTGTATGCTCATGAAGCTTAGCCGCCAATAAAGTCATACTTGGTGGTCGTTGGCTTGTTCGCTGAGCTGTGCAATCTGATTGCATCAAAATTTGATTGCAATCAAATTGCCCAGCTCAGCGAACAAGCCAACGACCACCATCAATGATACCTGAGCTACCAACATTTTCTTCTATAGAAAGTCATACTTTTTCTGGAGTCTTTTGGTGATGCGTCGGAGGCCGACAGTCTGCTGGATACCTCTGTTGGCAATGCTACCAGTAACGATAATGGACATCCGGGGCAACTTCTCCGCAGTTGTGCATCCGGAGTGGCCAGAAAATTGGTTGCTTCTGGCAACAGCAACAGTATTCTGGAAAAGTTGGTGAAGTTAGTGAATATTACTGAATTGTATTTATCGCCGACTATCAAGCCGAAATGTGTTTCACAAGTTAGTTTTGATTCACAGACTGTCTTAAGGAAGTCTGTTTTTATCCTGTTTGCAATGGACATTCAATTTTAATGCATTCCAAATACAGTAATTTAGAAGTTCACGTGATTTGACGTGAAAATATTATGACACTCCAGTTGTAGTTTAAAACCAGCATCCAATACTGGGTAGGAGAGTGGCAACGATTGCCAGTGAGAATAAATAATTTTTACATAGTGCTCGTCGTTTCACTTCAGTATACAACAATCAGTTTGTGTCAAATGGGATATTCTTCAAAAATCTAAGTTTCTGATTAAATTAGGTCAAATATACTATTAGAATGAATGTCGGAAAGTCAGCATTTGGCATGATATGCCACAAATTAAGTTGTTTCATTCCGCACTAATCATGTGCGAAGGATGGTGCTCACAACACAGAAGCGGCAGAAGATGCCGGAATATAGACGAGAAACATGAAAAGCAGCAGAAACGTCATCATCAGATAGAGGAGTAATAGCACACGATCTGTTACTCGAGCTACGTGAATCCACATAAACCTTCTGGCGGTGGAAACATCTTCGAATAAGGAGTTGACCTTGTTACAGTTTGTATGGTCTTCAAATGACGGTGGGTTAGCAGAATTCTCGGGAATGTCGTTTTGAATGGCTATATAAAGCTGCTCGTCACGCTTACTGTAGCTCATAAATGTCATACGACCGAAAACTTGGGTTGCGACAAACCATACAAATGATGATGGTGCTGGGCAGGGTTCTTCGTGGCTTCGGCTAATGACGTTGAGCACACACGTGGCACAGATGATTGAAAATGAGCTCAGTGACATCACCAATGTGAGGAAAAGATTGATAAGCGGTGTAGTGCTCGATTCTGGGGTGTGTTCGGAAATCGTCACCTGGAATAGAGTCAGGAGGAGGACGAAACAAAAGGGGGTATTGTAAATGCAAATCGGACGTGAATAGGATGTAACCAAAAAGACAAAAAGATTCAAAGTTATTGCTATTATTTCTCATCAACAACAACATGTAGACTCTAACAATTTTGCCGTATGATATTTATTCGGTTTAGCAGATATTTGACAGTTTGAGTGAGATTATGTTGTGATATTACTGATCGATAATGATGGTGGTTGGCTGAATATTTTCCAATCGCTTTAAATGCCAGTCCTTCCATGTCAGCATACAATACAGTAACTCATCTTGAAATATTAAAGTCTGTACTCAAAAGATTACTCGCATCAAGTTTTATATTTTGCGAGTTTACCGTACGAGGAATCAGCTAAATACAAAACAATCAATGATTTCTATCATTTTTCAGCGAGGCAGAAATCAATAAAATAATTCTAATAAAATTCCAATTTTTAGTAATAAATGGTCGCAAAATCTATAGCCTTCCGAAGAATATGATTAATTAATTGCCAGATATATCAGTTTAATTCTGTAATTGGGTAAGAATCGGGTTCGTTCATACCAATACGCTTGGTATGTGAAACAAATTCATAATTTCTTGCGAATTCTGATGTAAGACAAGCTGAAAAAAATGTGCCACTGGACATTTGTCAGATAGCAGTCATATCCGAAGACTCGTGTTCATCAATTTATCAGCATTTCACGAGAATTTACTGGGTTGCATGCAAATTAGAGCCAAAAGTTATGAGTACCTTTGTTTTCAAACTGGACCTTTAGTCTTTGTTCACCAGATGGTTCAGTTTGAACCTTTCATTACATTGTTTGTAGATCCGAGCTTTGTGGGCTGACTACATCACCCTAAATATAAGATAGCTATACACCACAGATCGGCTATCCAGCCTGACGTTACGGAGGAACGAAAGCCCTGCTGAAATTGTAGATTCTCTCTACTATCGTAGGTAAAAGTACGGAAGGGGTTCCAGACGGGGAAATCCTGGAAAAAATCAGATAAACGCTAGTTTCCGTTTGCAATATGGCATGTTCCCGTGATGGGCGTTTAGCCTAAGTCTTCAATATACCTCCTGTCCGTTGGGCCTTGAATGGATGCGGGCAGATGTCAGCGAAATGACCGAACTAACGTTATTCCAATGAGGCGCTCCTTTCTCTATCCTTTTTACTCAGAGTGCAGTGTTCAGGTGCACGTCGTATGGACGTTGAAAGTGGGCGTGTGCGGGTCTCAATAGTCAACCTTTAGTAAACCATATACATACTTGGGTGATGCCTATGACCCAACTACTCTTCATAAGTTAACAACCAAGGTCTCACATAATGCTACGTCACATACTTCTTAACCTTTTCGATTTCACAGAGCTCATGACGTACGGAAAAATAACTTCCAGAAGCCAGGGTTTCATGTCCAATTTCTGTGGCATCACCCCTCGTGACATGCCGTGCTATCAGGATGTTTATTAAGTACGATAATGGTCGTTGGCTTGTTCGCTCAGCTGGGCATTTTGATTGCAAACGTTCCATCACCAATCGAGGTGACATCATCAGTACGTTGTTAAGGAGTGTCGTGGTGCATAGCCGTGGGTTAGTGGTTGTGCCTGCCTGGCACGTTACCTGAGCTACCAACATTTTTCTCCATAGAAAAGTACGATAATAATTTTTACTGAACATCAAGAACATTTGAAAATTGATGCCGTAAGACTGTCACCAATTTGGAATTGTAGCAGGATGTTTTGCTACTTCATTTGCCTTCATAAATCGACATTTTCTGGTAGTATTTCGGGTGAACTGTTACGCCCAAGCTTGGAGCACCGTCTAAGGCACAGCCAAGTAAGATTAGCGGAGCGAAGCATCGAAACTTGCGTCGTACTACTTGGCGAGAGAATGGGAAGCTTAGCAACTTTTTGATGTTCAGCTATACACTGTTAGAAACTGTAGGTTCCGACTTAATTTAAAATCTAATCTTATCTCGGAAAATCAGTTCGTCCGAGAAAAGGCTCTAAACACCCTTTTCTGGAGTCTTAAATCGTCAATCTGTTTTTCGGGATGGATCTATGCAGCATTCGCTTCGGTGTTTGGCTAACTAAAACCCTTTTAATTCAGCTGCTTTGTTAGGAGGGTGTCGTTATATAAAATGTTTGAGGTTAAAATTGTTGCCTGATCCGGCTGTGTGAAACTATTCCTTCCTCACACTGTCATGTCTTTTCATTTAGATCCGTCCAGTTATGAATGCTTATTGATCATAAACGCTTTTGTCCTACTCTGTTTGATTCTGCGTCACAACCACTCGGCTTTCCTCCCCTCGCACAAGGAAGGCCATCATATTATTCTCATTTAAATTATCTGAAAATCTTTTTAGCCTGGGGACCAATTCGCCACATGCCTCGTCCTGGTTGGGGCTCATATGGTAAACGTAACCGGGTGGGTTGCTTCTCCTCCTGTCCCGGGGATTTTACCGTTTTTTCGTAGCATCATACGGCAAACAAGACGGCACACAAGCCCCAACTAGGTATGGATTTCTGACAAATTTTACTGTATGGGATAAACCCAGACGCCAGTTTGATAATAATGATGATAACGTTGAGCCTATCCAGCATAGGTCAGCTAGTGTTTCACGATTTGCCTTTAAATGTTTCCTATTTGACCGCATTTCATGAGGTTAAATCAGCTTATAGTTTACGAACTATAGTGGTCCTTAGGTAGTTCGACTACTGGGCGTCGGAAGATTTATTTCAGATGTTTATCTGAACTTTTTTCATGTCATTCTTGATCGTCATATTGTGGTGACCAAAAGCGTTCCACCCTACCAATGTTATTGTCTCGAACAGAGATGGCACAGTCGGAAAATTTTTGGAACCGATTGAGAAGTCATCGTTTCAGAAGGGTTTTGTAAACTACGGTTCAAACAGCCTTTGGGCCTGAAATCTCCCACTGATATGCACGTCTTAACCTCATTAAAAATGTATTAACTGAACACAGCATATCCTCCCTTCACTTGCTGGTCTCTATTTGGGTCTACAACCGGCGGAAATCTCTAGGAAGCAAAGGTAAGTTGACAGTATCAAACGTGTGCCAATCCAAAACAAAACTTTTGATCTGTGTTCTTACTTGGAGGAAATAGAGAAACAGAAACACGGTCAGTCCGATCTCCACTTTTTTGGCGTTTCCACAGGGCAGGCAAAAACTGCATATTGTCAGTATACATAAGAGAACGCTGGGTGCGATTACTGTATAGCCGTAGAATAAGGCCCTGCGTTCAATGTGCAGCCATAGAGTAACCTGAGTTAATGACAGAAATGAGGAAGAAATAACAGGTTCGCCATACATATTCAAGGACTAGGAAAGTATATCTAGCGAAATTCGCCTAACTAGATATGTTTGCTTTGCCAAGTTAATCATCGTAATATGTTCGTGCAATTCACTTTATAAGTAAGAATAAAAAGAAGACTTGAAGAAATCTGGGAGATAGAGGCTTTCAACATCAATAGCCAAAATATCTCACCTTTGAAAGACCTTTGAGTCGTCTCCGGTCGAGAAGCTGGATAGAACTGAATAAGCTCCGTTACAAATCGACTGTATTTTTGGGCAGTTTGTAATCCTACATTAGCTGGTCACGGATGATTTCAATGTTCTGTTGATATTTGCAAGAAAGTAGTTTGTTCAACAATCTGTCACCAAGACAAATTACAGTCGGACCAGTTTAGTGATTTGACTAATAAACGCGGGTCGGTTAGATTACCGCTGTCGAGTGAATTAGCAAAATAAACCAAAATAACCCGAGACATTCGGCTATTTTTCTGTAAGTTCGATTAATTTTAAAGATGATCAAAGTTTTTACTGTGATAACTTGTCTCCTCTCCGTTTATCCAAGTGCAGCTTCTCCCAATTTTTTTAGTAGGTTTTATATTAGCGACACCCTGTGCATTGACAGTGTTAAAAATGAGTCCAAATGTGTTATTCCCCTGAATTCACATGATTAATTTCTACTCTGTGTGTAACCTGTCTACCTAAGGCTTTCTGGAGTAACACAGTAGAGATCCAGCTAAAGACCTCAGTGCTTTGAGACCAGTTCAGAGGGGATACAAGTAGTTACATATGTTCAGTTAGACGGTAAAAAGTCTCAAAAGCTACTGAGCCGTGGAGATTGCGTAAAAGCAGACATTTGAATCATCGTTGGCCAATAAACATGATCCTTGCGTTAAAGAATGAAAGTCGTGTTAAGACCGCATGCATGTCTTACACACTGACACACTGGAAGTCAAAAGTTGTTACCACTGGGTAATCTAACAAGTGTGGTTTAATATCTGACGGAAATACCGACGACGTAATTCAAAACTTCGGATGTGGACTAACGGCAATCAGGCGAGATATTTTCTACGCCTCGATAGCTGGCATCACAAACTGGCCGACAATATTAGAGAAATGTATTCTTTGGTCTTATTGAGATACTCAACTGAATTTCCTGTTCATGAAATGTTTCAACTGAATGTTCTACACAAAGGCAGCCTTATTATGTTTCAGAGGTCACGATATTCGAAATCTCACAGTATCACCAAGGTAGATTCAAACTGAGTGTATTTATTCGATTGTGTACAGTGTGGCGCTCAGACAGAGCATGAAGATGACAAAAACCGGGGATAATGCCTACCTGATGGTCTTCAAGAAATAAAAACATATAATCGACTATCGAGACAATTAATGACATTCTGGCAGGGTTCTTAACTCGGCTTTATACCGGAATAAGGTAACTTATGAAGAGCCGTGGTAGTGCAGTCTGCCGTCTCAGGTTGCTGCTGGGTTTATAGGTACTTCCTGTATTTACAAGGTGCATACATTCTTGGAATTCAATTATACATGTTAGACTGTTCGCCCATGAATTAGTTTATCCGGTATGGTTAAAATCGCTGGTATGACTATTTTGCCGGGGAGCTTTGGAAATTTTCTATTGGGTGTTTTTGTCCTGTAAATGAAGTCTTTCTGTACCTAAAAGACAAAGAGCACTGTTACCATTTTCATTGCAGTTACGATGAAAGATGAAATCAAAAAGCCAAGTTGGTGTAACTTTTGTGTCAGTTTGAGTATACTGGTCATGATAAATCAATTGATACGGTACTCAAGTGCTGAAGTATCAAAAGTTAAACTGAATTGTAATCACCAAACTGGCGATGAACTGTTTCGTGATTAACTAGCTGGCAATTGACTTACCCGCAACAAATTATCTACAACGAACAAATGAATCAATGCCATGACCAACCATTATTCTTCATCTTTTTACTTACCCAAAGGTAAACAGACACAAGGAGTATGCTGACTAGAACCAGCACATAGTGGGACGTGGTAGATGAATTCGAAAATAACTTAAATTTGAACTAAATAGCGGATACAAATGATGTCAGATGTGGGAGAGGATTGTAGTTCACAGTAAGTCAGAAGAACGCGTAAGTACGGACACGGGTGTATTGGGTACACGCGGCCAAGTGGTCCGCTTTCGTGGTAGACAAGCAAAACAACTGAGTCACATATCCAGTCAACCCACAGCGCTCACGCGAGCCAACCAATCGGACACACATCCAATCAGCCACTCAAGTCACATGTCAGATCGATGGTGGAACGACGAACGGACACGCACACGCGCAAACGCTCTGACACACCGAAGCAGCTACTACAGAGAGGACATTGTAACATTAGGGTTCCACAAAATTCGATGGTTGGAATTTTTGGAGTAACCATAATCTTTTGTTGAGTTTGTATGACGTTCAAATTGTACTTTCAATCACGGTGGTTTATGAGAGACTTTAAGATAACACGTTTTGGAGTAACAGTGAACGCACACGTCCTTAACAGCATGACTGTGATGGTGGACAATAAATTCAGAACGAATCCCCCCACTTGACTTTGTAAAATGTAGTCAAACACCAAAATTGTCGTCGTCAGAAATTTTGAAACTTTTCGGGACATTGCGAGTTTTAGAAAACTTCCCCGAAAATGTTTTCCTGTTTCTCATCTGCAGTCGTGCAATTTTCTGTCCGTTCACTACGATGCTGGGAGATGCCACAGTTCGACGGCCTGAATTTCTTTCCAAAAGGAAAAACAAACGCCCTCTGGATCATATATAAAAAGCTACCATCAGATCTTTCCCGTACTCAGCAATAAATTGCATATCTGACTTCTCTTTTACAGCATGCACTCGTGCACTTACTACCGGTACGATATGTTAGTACAGCTTCAGGAGGCAGAGAAAGCATTTTTCTTGCATAAAGTAAAATCAAATGTGTTGGAAATTATGGGTTG
This sequence comes from Opisthorchis viverrini, assembly GCF_000715545.1. Classification (NCBI taxonomy): domain Eukaryota; kingdom Metazoa; phylum Platyhelminthes; class Trematoda; order Opisthorchiida; family Opisthorchiidae; genus Opisthorchis; species Opisthorchis viverrini. The sequence continues at coordinate 226,716 of NW_008751804.1, forward strand.
GGATTGGGTGTAATTATAGATTGACTTTTCGTTTTGATGGTGTATTTTTGTCACAATTTTTTCAACAAATGAATGCATGTGAATGTACCACGACAACAAAAAAGAAAAGCCTAACCGTACGCTCCCAAGATTCATATTCTAGGTTTGTTTTCCAACTGCTCCGATGCAGGATAATTTAACATGCGCCTAGAACGGTTCAGTCATGTTTTTTATACACTCATGGAAAAAGACAACCCTTTTTATCAGAGAGTTGAGGCTACTTTGAGGATTCCTCCTTTTGGACAGCCCAGGCTGTGGGCCTAAAGCAGTTATCGGTAAGCGCTTGTGGTAAGTTCACAGCCTTTTCGTATCTCCCTGCCGGGTTAACCTGTTCACTGTCAAGAAACTGATTGTTAGGCATAGTATTGTTTACATGCAAAACATCTTTTAGGAGAATACGGACACTGCAGCTGCATTTCTGTGAATACTGACCAATACTCAAGCGCTCATGAGGATTCTGTTTACATGCTCTCAGGCTTGACTGGGACACGGCTGCCACACTCAGTCATTGAGTGCTCAAACTGTCCTCGACTGGAGGTTTCTGTTCTAAACCGCAGACTTTAAAAGGTCCTTCGAATTTTGTTGGGGTATTTACAATAGGAGTACTAGAAAATATACACTAATTCTTGTAAATTGTGAACCTTATGGCAGTGTCAAAGTTTATTACCAGAATGTCGAATTTCTTTCAGACCTAAAGTATGTCGTACTATTCACCCTTTGTAAATTGCAGCTTCATGATGAAAAGCATTTACGAAAGATAGTTAACTAACTCACCAATGAAGAAAGCGAAATTCTTCGATTGACGTTCGTCAGAACTGGTCTAATAACACCTTTGAAACTTACAATCACACACAGTTCTGCCGACAACCGGGTCCAAAAATTAGACCATTCGTATGTCCATCAACTTTTTCGTGTATGGTCAAGCTGACGCTCTTACAGAGTGACCAGGTATGTAACACCGTGTGCGTGCGTACTCTGATCTGCGTACATTGAACTCTTATGGTCAGTCAAAATGCCTAAACGAAATAGTAGAAGACCATCAAGTGTGAAACACGGTTGAGGGTCGTACTGTTCAGAGTGGAAATCCTGTAATTTTCTGTTATTCTGTGATAAGTTGCTTGACGGAATGGTAAAAGTGTATGACACTGTTTTTACTGGGCTAATATCTCCTTGCCAGGGAGCGTGAAACATCAGTTTGTAATAAAACAATGGCGAACAACGTTCACCTAAACAGGTATCGGTCCTTTCAAAAGTGCCATGAAGATGAATTTCACGTATAGCGTATAGCGCAACAGCCAGCACTTCCTCTCGAAGCTTTGTTTCCGATAAGAACCCACTAACGAAGGCAGGGACGCATAGTTCATGGTTAACGTGCCATTTATTTTAAGTCAGAAATCAAATAGACGGGATACAGTTACCAGCTGACACCACTAGAAATGTGATACTACCCGCTTTAGAACACAGTTTGCAACGTGTGAGCAGAGGGAAGGAGAAAATCCGGCATATTCGTCTAGCCACTGGAAGGCAACTTCGGGAGTTCAACATGCACAGTGGTGTGCAGAAATGCAGCCAGGTTTATTTAGTCGAAAGTTAACTGTGTGACATCCAGATTTGTACCAGAAGCTTTGGGATGGTATTCTAAACATCCGCGTGTGATAGTGATTTGAAAAGCACTACCTTTCTTGCGGTGACAGCGATAGAAGTGCGGTCTCAGAGGACTAATTAGCTGACGGAAACGGGAGACTTCTAATAAACCATTTCTGGTGCTCTTCGATCAAGCTGAGCACGGGAGGCATTTTGATTCTCTGTGAGGCGTAGAATAACTAGACTATTCCAAAAACTGTAATCTATTCTTCTTAGTATTCATAGAAACCAGGTAATGACCAAGGCTAAGAGCTACCCATTTCTTATGAGTATTCTGACGAATTCAATCTAAAGTTTTTTTTTCGTCAGCAGCCTGTAACGAAATTTGACAACGTTACCGACTCGCCATCCTTCCGGTTACCATCCTACTGGACGAGAAAACTCCGCCTGGTTACGGAAACTTAACTTAATAAGTTGAAAATCTTTTCCCATTAAAGTAGTTTTTCTGGAGCCGTCTCGGCGGATTTCTGTATCCATAAGCCTCCAAAATTGCGCCTCCAACTAGGCTGCTCAGCTGTAGTATCCTTTCGGTACCAAATTGCTATCTACCCGAAGAAAGCACGAGGGCTGAAATACTACCAGGCTGCCCAAGATTAGACAGGGGAAGCCGGGTTCGAACCACGGACCTTCAGGTCAGTGAATTTGCCCTCTGACCACTTAGTCATCTCAAATCCTAACTAAATACCGAAGATGCTCTCAATATATTATTTTTTGGTCGATCGTGACGGTATTTGCTCTTCTTTAAGGAAAACAAGTCATATAATATGTCGATGAGGAGATCACCACCGAAATACTGTGACACGTAGTGGCAAAAGTTATTTGGCACGATTATGTGTCTATATATGAACAAAAGATATGGTTTATAAAGCTCTGCATTTTGTGTCATTCCTACGAGGAACAACCCGGGACTAACTTGACCATTTTCATGAACTATAAAGCGAAATATTCACTGACTGGGTTATCATAATTAAGGAAAGTACTGCAATTGAGCTTTCCGTATCACTAAGTGAAGGCCAACAATGCAGAAGGCCCATGAACAAGGTTCATTTGTCGTCGGAAATTTGTATGCCTCAATGAATTTCAAATGATTTCCCTAGTTCGCCTGCGTCTTCCAGACAAATTGCTTTTGTCTTGAGATGTTGACTTGTAATCTTATGTGCCGACTTCATGGTAAGTTTTGTTTTAATCTGTTAAAATAAACAGGATTCGCTGATATTTGTTCTGTTCTTTGCTTCTGTATCGCTTTGATTAGTAAAGCATGTAAATGCGTGTACGTAAATTGGTCAGAATCTCAGCTAATGTAGCCGCTACCAAGTTTTATGCACTTATTCATGTTCACATATTTGACCTCCATGTTGACAGCCTTTCGGCCTGAATCGAAAGTTAACTGTGTGACATCCAGATTTGTACCAGAAGCTTTGGGATGGTATTCTAAACATCCGCGTGTGATAGTGATTTGAAAAGCACTACCTTTCTTGCGGTGACAGCGATAGAAGTGCGGTCTCAGAGGACTAATTAGCTGACGGAAACGGGAGACTTCTAATAAACCATTTCTGGTGCTCTTCGATCAAGCTGAGCACGGGAGGCATTTTGATTCTCTGTGAGGCGTAGAATAACTAGACTATTCCAAAAACTGTAATCTATTCTTCTTAGTATTCATAGAAACCAGGTAATGACCAAGGCTAAGAGCTACCCATTTCTTATGAGTATTCTGACGAATTCAATCTAAAGTTTTTTTTTCGTCAGCAGCCTGTAACGAAATTTGACAACGTTACCGACTCGCCATCCTTCCGGTTACCATCCTACTGGACGAGAAAACTCCGCCTGGTTACGGAAACTTAACTTAATAAGTTGAAAATCTTTTCCCATTAAAGTAGTTTTTCTGGAGCCGTCTCGGCGGATTTCTGTATCCATAAGCCTCCAAAATTGCGCCTCCAACTAGGCTGCTCAGCTGTAGTATCCTTTCGGTACCAAATTGCTATCTACCCGAAGAAAGCACGAGGGCTGAAATACTACCAGGCTGCCCAAGATTAGACAGGGGAAGCCGGGTTCGAACCACGGACCTTCAGGTCAGTGAATTTGCCCTCTGACCACTTAGTCATCTCAAATCCTAACTAAATACCGAAGATGCTCTCAATATATTATTTTTTGGTCGATCGTGACGGTATTTGCTCTTCTTTAAGGAAAACAAGTCATATAATATGTCGATGAGGAGATCACCACCGAAATACTGTGACACGTAGTGGCAAAAGTTATTTGGCACGATTATGTGTCTATATATGAACAAAAGATATGGTTTATAAAGCTCTGCATTTTGTGTCATTCCTACGAGGAACAACCCGGGACTAACTTGACCATTTTCATGAACTATAAAGCGAAATATTCACTGACTGGGTTATCATAATTAAGGAAAGTACTGCAATTGAGCTTTCCGTATCACTAAGTGAAGGCCAACAATGCAGAAGGCCCATGAACAAGGTTCATTTGTCGTCGGAAATTTGTATGCCTCAATGAATTTCAAATGATTTCCCTAGTTCGCCTGCGTCTTCCAGACAAATTGCTTTTGTCTTGAGATGTTGACTTGTAATCTTATGTGCCGACTTCATGGTAAGTTTTGTTTTAATCTGTTAAAATAAACAGGATTCGCTGATATTTGTTCTGTTCTTTGCTTCTGTATCGCTTTGATTAGTAAAGCATGTAAATGCGTGTACGTAAATTGGTCAGAATCTCAGCTAATGTAGCCGCTACCAAGTTTTATGCACTTATTCATGTTCACATATTTGACCTCCATGTTGACAGCCTTTCGGCCTGAACTCCAAACTTGGGTTAAGGTGTACTGCCCATGTGAGTCCTTCTGTGGTTGCTTCCAGTTCACCACTAATACCGGAACATACAGAGCTGATAGACATAAAATACTAATAGGCATATCAACCAGGAGTGTTGTCACGATAGTGTTCACCTGACCAGCTGTTGATAGTGGAATAGCTGAAGTTGGCTAAGCCACGCTAAGCCATTCACTTGCAATCATGTTTGAAACCAGCTACATGGTGGCCTCGTTCCTAATATTTTTCAAATGATGAGCAAAACGGAGAATTCGAAAGCCAGTGTTTTACACAGCGCTTGTTTGAAATGGAATGACTGTTAACTAACTAGTTTTCATTTTCTGTCGCTCTCTACATATCATGTTCACTTTTACATCATAGCGCCACCAATACTATTATCTGCTCTAAGTGAAACATACATACACAGGATGCTGACTCCAGGGTGACACTACAAAACTGTTTGGGACAATGATAGGAACTGACTAGGTCGAGAATAAGTTTTATCGACAGCATCCATCACATCAAATGCGGTGGTTGTCGAAGGCGTCACTGTTAGCGGTTGGTCCAAAAGTCGGAAACGTATGAAGCTGAAAAGGTTGATTGGTGGAACACCACAAAAATTGATCAATAGTTTTGGAGTTTCTCCAAGGCACACTTAAACGGAGTGTTGATCCTTCATGGAAGACCTCCGCAGTTTCGTGTTGTTCTGTTTACAAAAGAAGATAGTGTGTACCAAATTTCCCCACCCATGTTGAGAACGCTTTTCGCCAAACGTTTTTACAGTGGCCCCCCAGGGTAGGAAAAAGAGGATCAAATGAAGTTATATATATATACAAAGAAAGGATGTTAGTTATCATCGAAACCATTCAGAATCGCTGTATGAAATGAGTGACTGTCAAGTCTCGGAGATTATTCAACAACCAAGGAATGCTGACTTGCCGAATGACTAGTACTGTTGTAATGCTTATACGAGTATTTTTATACATGATCGCTCATTCGGTCTCCAAGATTTCTTTTTGAGTTTGGGTAAAATAAATTTGTCTTGTCAGTGCGTTTATTACAGACTGTGAATTTTTCTTTCCCTCTCACTTCTATGAAAAGCAAGCTATGCTCGCAGAAATGTACAACAGGTAAATCCGATAAACGAATCGAAAATTTCTTTATCACTGAAGTCAGCACTATTATTGCGCTGTTGGGTGAATGCTACTCTCCTGTTTAAGCTTATATTCTTAAGACTAATTAGCGTGGTAAAGCAGAATTTCCATTGTCTTTCCGCATATAATGAGAAAAGTAGAAAAGTGGGCGACACGTTCTGAACGAACCAGTTAGCCATCAGTAAGAGTAGTGGGATATTTTCAGGCACTATATTTGCACGCAGTCAGAAAAAAGGGAAAATTTACTCTGGGACGTATCCTCTTATGACGAAAAAAATGGTAACTAGCGAGAGCTGCAAGCAGACGGTTTAAAAAAGAAGCGTTCAGGTGTAGCACCCTTCCGGTGCCCAGCTGCCATGCCACCCGACGGAAGCACGAGGGCTGAGATACTGCCAGGTTGCCCAAGCCTAGACAGGGGAAGTCAAGTGGCGGAGGTCGGATTCGAACTACGGACCTTGCGGTCAGTAAATTCGCGCTCTAACCACTTGGGAAGACAGTTTGTACTCCGTGAAATCTTTAAATTGGGTTTGGTTGAGTCGAATTTAACACTAATAGACTTGATCACACGTAGAGTAGATGCACAGCAAAATGGTACCAAACTAATACGTTGGTGAGCGATCCTCGAAGCATCACAACTACTGGTCTGGAAACATTGCAAACGAGAGGTTCAGCTGGGTTCCGGTTGAGTCCCTCGCAGAACCAAATTTGTTCGCAACTGAGTGTATTTCGCTAATTTCATGCAATTTGTTTTCAATTAGCACATAAGGTTGACGAAAACTCGGAGACTGCGCCTACCTGAAGAGCCTTAGGAACAGCAAAACCGGTCGTGCCTTGTCGGAGAAGTTTCAGCAACCTTATGAGTGGTGCATTACGAATATACTGGTCGGGAGGTTGCATGTTCAAAAACTCTGGCATTCCGTGAGATACACACTACCGATAATTATCAATAGAGTTTAAGCGGCCAAACCGTGCTTTCTGACTTCTCATTATAAATCAGACTCACTCATGGGAAGAAACATCTACTGAAAAATTCCCAAATCTTCATGCATCTCCAACGAAGAGAGACCAGCCAGAGACCAACCACACAACTCCCCAAATTATTTGTCACGAGGCCTGCACGTGCTATACAAAAAACCAAGTTAGAACTTCATCGGCTAACAAACGTCTGCATAATTATCAGTTATCTTGAGGAGAAGGTATTTTCTTCTGCCCTTTGCTCGTTCTGCAGTCCTTCTTTCTTTGACATTTGTCTTTTACTTATGGTACTGACGGCTCCGTTCTTATAGAGTGAAAATTGACAGGTGATTTGATCAGGCCTGTCAGTACGGAGCGGCACAACATGCGCAACCCTAAGATGAATGCTGTAATAATAGGTTTTCACTTACTCAGACCGCGGCAGGATAGTTTGTCGACCGGATGACCTTGCCTATGTAGAAAGCCGGAGCATATCTTTCAGTGCCAACACTACTCTACTGTCATCAGCACTAATGAGGCATACCCATTATAAACACTGAATTACTAACAAGAGTGACAAGTTCGCCACACACGGAGTGAGTAGGGCAAGTTTTAGAGGTTCTGATATTTCCCATCCTTAGATATGAAACCTTCCCCTGAACCCTTGAAGTTTCCAGTAAAAATGAAGTGGCCCGACTTAAAAACACCAAGCGTGCGGTAATCGCAAGTAAATATTCGAGGAAAAATTTTCCCTTCAATCTTTTTGGACCTCTTGTTATCTAACCGGTTCAGAGAATATAATGGAACTCAAGGCACGGTAACAGTGGAATACAACCTACCTGAGAGAACTCCTGCTTATCAAAGCTGGTCCGGTTATTGAGGATTAGTTGAGCTCCTGTGACTGCAAATTCTGCGTTATCGATGGCCCACTCAAGCATCTCTTCTGTGCTTGTTGTTTTTGGCTTTAAAATAAGTTGGCTCTTGTCGTATGTCCAGGAGGCCAGCTGGAGCTCACACACTTGGCGGTCAAAGGGGAAATAGAATATGTTTACGTTGCAAGCGCTCTGTATGTTAATAGGAAGGTTCCAGCTGACTCTACCTGAAAAATAAGTGAGAAAAGAATACCGGACACATTAGGGCCCACGTCTACTTTTATCAAAATTGTGCATGATACAGGTTCTTTCGTGTTTCATTTTCAAACTGTATGACGATGGATATCTTCCAACTATATAGGCCTGTGAAACCCAATGGGTTGACCCTAAGTAAGATTACCGGTATAAAGCACCGTTTTGATACTGCTAGGTTTCAAATCGCTCGGGGTGGGATTGTTCCGTTTATTCAGTGTGCCCAAGTATATATCGAAATATGTATCGGTCTGTGGCCAAAACACACATGAAAATGGTCATCTGCAATATTTTTAATTAGGCGCACTCTTCATTCCACTATCCCGGAAAAGACATCATGAAGGTTGCGGTTGTTTGTGAATAAGCTCGCTGAATAGCTAAAAAGCAACCTATGGAAGAAAACGGTTGGATCGATCAAATCCTCACAATGATACCCACTGTGGCGTCCATGTTCTCGTGAACATGCCTGCAGGATATCGATGGACCCGTGCGAGTAATTTGAAGAACAATTCGAACAACTTTATGCGTTCGAGTTGAATCACGCCACTATACGACCGAACACAGCTAGAACTTCAGAGGTCTCGATTGCCTAGCGTGTGATAAGTGCTTCACTCTTTTAGTTCATCAGATCTACCCTCATTAGCTGTCTCCGTATGTGATGCCGATGATGGTATAACGGCAGTATACGGTAGGGATAAGGGACGATGGTTTTCATCATTATTCATCAGTATTCATGGTGGTTTGAATTATCCGTCAGAGGAGGGGCGATTGTAAATGAATCAAATAAAATCCAGTACATTGCAGTCGACGTTCAATTTTGACTTCTGCTGAGAAGATGAGGGAGCCCGTATGATAACCAAGCGCTTGTTGGCTGACCGGAAGGAAGATATTCTAGAAAAGTTGTGTCACTTAGGAGCTGTCCAGTGTTCTGTGGCCTTTTCTTTATGCTCATAGAGAAAAACCATTTAAGATGCCATATCTCATAACGCTAACATGGTTTTCCTGTCGACCGAGAGGAGGAGGATATGAACGATAACGATGATGTAACTCTGATGGGAAAAGCAGAACAGTAAGACTTTTTAAATGCTTTGTATCTAAAAGGCGGATAGACTGAAACGCTGAACTTGGTTTCATTTTCAGGTTTTTCACCGACCAATAAAACGACCAAGCTTTTGTAGATGAATGACTTACAAAGTGCCCATTTTATTGCACGTCATCAAACAGCTGATTTGTCTGTTGAGTTGCCATATTTATGGATGATTACCATTTTCTTTAACTTCATGAGTATGGTTTATTTGTCCTCATTTCGTCGTCCATCGTGTGATTCGTCTTATTCCAGGATGGGAAAATGTCCGGTGATTGCAGATACATGGTCAGCGTATCTTTTCACCAGCGAAGTACACCGGTTTTGGTGCGACATTGGACCAGTAGAAGAGCAAAAAACTTGAACTGCGTCAAATCGTGGGGTATCGTGACAGCACTGACTTAACCTAATTTGTACCGATTATTTGACTTATTTATTATTTATCCATTGGTTCGCTTTTACCGACGCGGTAAGGCAATTGTGAATACAGTCCGAGTTAAAGGGTTTCAATCTGCCTTCTAATTGCAATGCTGAATTCGAACAAGAATGGTACAACCGACCAGCATCGTTGTTGTATACCTCGAAAAAGTCTTTGTGCAAATAAATACCAACGAACTATGAATAGATACAGTGTACCACATTTGCTGAAATGAGGACTCAGAAATCCCATTCAATAAACTTCCTCCAAAAATTACAACCATTCAACTAATAGGGCTGCATCTGAATCTCGAGATCTACCGTCAGCTCTAATAAAGCTCAATGGACGGGCCTCTAAGGCTTTGTATGCCTTTCCAGGACTAAGATGTAACACCGAAGCACTTCACTCTGGCACGAACCAACTACACGACCACTCAAGTTGTGATCCAGTTTATTCCCGAAGTGATCTGTGTAGTAGAAACAAAATATCTGTGTGCCGCATAAATACGCTGTGGCAGAATAAGAAATAAACATTATATATAACGCTTTTTATGGCAGTAACCTACTGAAAAACGCTCACCTATGTATAGGATCCTTCAGCAATACTCATCAGTGAGTCAACTTGAAATTCTTGCTGTGACTTTGTAGACAGGTTTATAGACCTGTTAGCTAGTCGTAACGTTTATTGTGCCCAAATCCTGCACATTTGTTCAACTTGTAGGAATGCAGTGTGCCAAAAGTTTTAGCAAACAAACCAGTAGAAAGTTAAGGGATGCAGAGGCGATGTTGTCAGAGACACAATTTCACCAATCGGACCCTGTGTTTGAAAACGAACATAAGGCTTCTGTCCGCTTGGTGATTTTTTCACCGACAGTCCTGCGGGAATGGCCATTCTCGTATATCAAATAATTACTAATTGATTCGAGTCAGCAATTTTACAAACACCCAGATGGCTTGTACAGAAAGTGAATTTTCTAGTAAACATGTAAAAGCAGGCATCATGGGGTTTTTCTCTTTGACAGGAAGAGGGTACAATTGCGTTCCCCAATCAAATCCTAAAGAGGAAACAGTCTCACCTAACTTTATTCAGTTTGTTCTAAATGGTAGATGTTAGTGTGCGAAGACAGGGCTGTGGTTGTATATGAAATTGAGCTACTTTCCGTGGTGATCCGAATTTACATATGTTCCGCTCAGAAAATGAAAATGTGGCTACTTTATCCGATCGTAGTATCGTTATGTAATATGGCTTCCGATATAAACGCTAGGTCGTCATTCGTAAGGCTCGCCAGGTATGCATTTATGAGCGTGGATAAATTTGTGTCCAGGTACTCACGGATTCAAATGAGGATAAAACAGTCGTACAATGCTACCGCACTTTAAAACACCAATTGACTACTTTTGAGGCACAAAAGTCCAAGTGGAAATTATCATATCTATTCACATCACTAACACACCATAAGTCGCTCAGAGGAAAAATGTTTCCACGAGATGAGTGAAACTTGCATCTGAGGAATCGGGACTCGAGGAATCAGTCAATGCGTGATCACGTGATGTGGCCTCCGTGAGTAAGGACTGACAGGTGCTAACTCCTGTCAAAGTGCGGGTTAATCAGAATGCTTTTCAGCCTCTAATGGCCGAACGGTCAAGTTTTAAAACTACTAGCGTGGCGGTCGATGGATCGAAATCCCCTGGAGTTGTGAGATGCAAAAAGCTTATAATTTCTTATAAGAATGAAAGAACTGTATTTCTCGCCTTTCCGACACAGACTAGGCCAACTTGTAGGAGTAAATCTCAAATGAAATTTATATATCTACTGTGTTTTCTCTGAAGTTGAAGTCTTGCACGGAAGAAAACTACATGCGTTCTACTACCGTTTGTTACAGCTCATAAATGCGTTTTCATCGCACTATTTTCGAACTCTTGTTGTCCAGCCGCCTATCATTTGTCATTAAAAATGGAACATATTGAGTAAGTTCCTCACGAATCCTAAATTGCGTGTTCATGTCTCATTTTATTTTGGAAAAATATTTTATTCCAGGCACACGTGCGGCGCTAAGTAAGAACACAATCAAACTGATGTTTAGCACCTTCATTCCCCTGTTCCAAAGTGTTTTTAGCCAACAATTTTATTATGTTCAAAAAATAAGTAACAAAACTGTAGAGCTGCGAAACGGCTTGTGCTCTCTGTGATCGATAGAAAAGGCGACATGAAGCCATAGTTAACACGGCAAAAACTGACAGCGGGCGCAGAGCACAAAACAGACAATAGTAATCAATGTGTGCGTCACGTTGTGCTACAAAACCGGAGGTCAGGCCTATCAAAACCGGTCTTGGCGTAGATTTCTTTTGAAAGCAGCATAAGGCATCGTGTTGAATATCGACACTGTCTTCAAATATATACATCTTGTATACTTTACTAGGCTAAAGCCGCTAAACTGCAACGATTTTCACATAAAAACCTATCACTTCCCCATCCTCGCACTGAGAATAACATAAGACTGTTACCTCCTAGACAAACATTTCTGCTGCATGGTTTCAAAGGTAGTTGGAGGTTGCTAAGTCCTCGCATTTGTACTTCACGGTGCGACAAACAAGTCGATTACGGCCCACCGCTTTACAGAGATATAAGGTTTACAAATAGAGATCGAATCTTATCAGGAAAATTGATAGCAATTCACAGGATTTGAGCGGATATGCTAGTTAAGTTAAAACACGCCTTGTATCTCTTTGAGAACAGAACAGAAAGTCAAACAAAAAACTTTAAAGGAAAAACGCCGGTAAGCGTTTATGAGAAGAAAAAAACTTAGAGGGATCGGTAAATACTTTTTTGCACACATCCAATTTAATACATTAGTTGAGGGTATCGACCCAGTACAAGTTTCGCATCAGTATACTGAAGTATTCATAATCGTCATATGTCGTTCTGTATTGCAAAGTAGTGTTGAAGACAGGTCTTGTACGCATACTTGTGACTATGCGCCTATCCTGTTTTCAAACTCTTGGTGTTGTGGGTACGTTTAAAAAACCGTATTTCTGTGGTTCACATCTGCTTGAAAAATGATGCTCCCAGGTAGCACCCACAGGATTCAACACCACTTAAGGAGCCATGTATCACAATGTTTAAGCAATGCATATAAATTTTATTCCGGGTAGAAAATCCAGGTAATTTTGGCCTTGTTTTTTTCCCGAAAAGAAGTTTCCGCAAAGTTTTAATGGTTCATTCAATGTTGCCTTGTACTCAGAACACGGTCTGATAAACCTTGTAGTTAGAAATCCGACAAGAAGGCGGTAGATTAATCATTCGATATTTCAGTATTATATGAAAATACTTAAGATGTCAGGGGCGATTTCACTGGCTTTGTGTTAGAGGTTTTCTAGAGGTGACAGCAGAGTACCTGTATGAGTTCAGATTAACGCTGAAATGTAAAACATTTAAACAGCTGGAGGGATAGCTTGTTCCGGCTTGTCAGTCATTGATTTGGCCAGCATTGAAGTTTTCACACTATGCACACGAAAAAAGGATTGCAAAAACCAGGCAACCTATTGGATTCTGTAAATTCCCGAAGATTAATTAAAACTGCTTCTGGTCTTAGTTTGAAGACTGCTATCGAAATATACTGGAACATTCTCCAAAGTAAATGTCACGTATGCGGAAAAATAAAATGATTCGGAAAAGGCAGTCATACAATCACCGTTAGCAAAAAACCAGCAGTAAGTACTGGTGCTTAACTGGCATTCAGCCATAAGAAAATATTTTCGAGAATAGGTGTAAACAGAGAGGAGGGGTGGTGACCTAGCTCAATAACCCTGCCTCCATCTTCAAACGACCAGGTACCAGATGCAAACAGTATGAAATTGCAAACAAGAACATATGCGAGCATTACGTCAAACTGGAGCGCCATCATTTAGATTCGCTTAATGTGAATCTCACTCGAAATGAGCCTACCACACAATGACGGACAACCCCAGTCTGACTAGGAGGTGACAGCAGGCTCACAAGTGTAGCAGATTATGTGGCATATCAAATAAAACTTACAGCCGCTTTCATTTTGCTTGGCCCCGGTGTGCCTTCCGCCAGCAATAGTTTGGGTTTGAAGTTAACGCATCCTGTGGTGAGCATTATCTGATCATGCGTATTTCGTGTACCAAACCGTTAGTGGGTTTCATTGCTGCTCTATTGGTTCTGACTAGTCAGGAAGTAGTCACCACAAACACTACGCTTCTAGAGCCCAACGCGCTACAAAGCACCTGGTAATAAAACGTTTTAATTGGTCTAGTGTCATCGGATAAGAGGTGCCAAGGTTCAAAATCAAGGGCTCTATCAGTCGTTCTGTAAACGTGACCTTTCACCTTCAGTGAAAATCCTCTTTGAACACCATACACGATTCTAGATCGCGACCGTTGCTCGTGCCTCGATTGATTTCGTTAGTCATAATATAGTCACAGTCAATGCAAATGCCCAAATAAGTAAGTCGCTTAACTGACTCAAATTTATTTCTCTAAAGTTGCAGAAGGATATTGGGTGATTGAAAATCCTGGACGAGTACTTTATCCTTTGAATGTGCAGTACACCGCCTAATCCAATGTTTTATGTGGCGTAAATTTCAGGAAGTGAGGATTTTCAGAGGAGGTAGCAATGCAATCGGATAATTCAGATCTACTAAGCTTTTTACCGCTGTAATTTCGACACTAATATTCGTGACCCCTTGAAAAGGTTTGTCTATCTAGGGATGCCGAGTTTGAGGCTGAGTAAGTACGGTTATTCTTGAATTGAAGCGCAGAATAATTTGAGCATACCTTTGTTTTTCTGTTTCATTTGTTATTGCTGTCTAGAACCGATGCTCTACTACCTTTTTGAAGCATTCAATTTCCAAAAGGTATGATTCTACAGAACAGGATTCGAGGAAAACGGCTCCCGAATGTGTAGGTTGGAGTTACTATTTTCTGGTAAATCTAGGCATGCAGTTTGTATAGTTGCCGAAGAAGGTTCAACTAATTCAGTACTAGACCTCCATCTATTACTGGTTAAAAGCAGGTGGTTAAGCGTAGTTTAGAAGGTTTCAGAAATCACTGGACCATTGTATAAGTAGTAAAGTTTTTGCACGCTCGGAGACTGCGTGCACTGCAAGTCTATAGTCGTCGTTACGGGTTAGCCAGGGGCTGGAAGACACTAATATGATATAACCTCCTATTTACTTCCATCCCCCGCAACACGTATGATAGGCCGTTTTGCCTTTTAAGAAGTGACAATTAGACGTATGTGGCTGCTTCCCCTTGAGGGCTTCGTTTCAAAAAGTGTCAGCTACAGTGGAGTCAATGTTCACCCATGATAAACCAGCATTCAAAAGGTCTTGTTCTCCTGCGAGACGATTGGTTGGTACATTCGTTTGGACTACAATAACTCTCGCTTATCAGCAAACAGTAAAACAAGGCACAACTACTCAACGATGCAATGTTTTGTTGGTGTAGGAATTTCTAGACAGTACGCTTCTGAATACCTCTGAACTAAACTGCGTCCAGTGGCTGAACGCCAGTATACAGTTATGATTCACAGAAACGTTGGTCTTTGCTCAAAACCCACTCAATGGGATTTACCAGGGAATGAGTTTTGAGCTGTTTAAGTACCACAAAAAACCGGTGGATCTTTGCTTGCCTAGGTTATCCGGGAATAAAGTTTCAGCAAAGAATGCTAAAGAGGATTCCAGTAAGAGTCTGTCGCACAACTGTGTTGATGGATAAACTGCGTTCGAGTACTTCAGATCCATATCCGCTGCATTACATGTTTTCTCTAGTGGTCAGCATCCTGATCGATAAAGTCACAAATACTAGGAGCGCTTTAGTTTTATGTAAGTTTTACAATGTGGTGGGAATATGTGAGCACACACCTGCAAACAACTTTATGACGTATTCACTGGATAATTTCTTGAAGCTAGTATTTAATTTTGCAGGACGTTTATGATGCCTGGGAGAATGAATTACTAATAACTGGATTCCAATGTCACCGGTGATTGCCTTTTATACAGTGGATTGCTTATCACATTTGTCATTGCATCCTTTCTCAAGTCTCATTCAGCACGATGGCTGAAGCCAGCAAATGAATGATATTCCTTGTTGGAGTAAACAAGTTGATGAAGGTATTAGATTGGATAAGGGTGAAATGGGAAAGCATCTATAGTTTGTGCATTCGATTTACGAAGTCAGTTGCAACAACCATTAAATTAACTCACAAAAAAAGCTTACTTAATATTTTTGTTGTTCAGGTTAAACGTTCAGGTTAAACTCACGAACTAGTTAAGGTAAGACCAAATATGCTTTGTATGGCAAATGCAAAGAAATTTCTCCACTCAAGATATATCAAAGCTGATTAAAACTGACAAGTGGTTCAGATTGATACGTGACGTTCAAATACAAAGGATTATCTTTTAAAAATTTCCGGAAACTCTAGATTCTTTGCTCTTGTCCAAATACCTGACTGAATCTTTGTTAGATGACAATGCGTTTGGAAACCATGGCTCTGAGTGCCCGGCTTCACACATTCTCGACACTTGTCAAAACGCCCTCAAAGCAACTGTATGCTGTCTAGACAAAGAAACACTATTTGTTTTCTCTGTGAAAACGCTTTTGTCCGTATTATTCTATATTCCTTTCAATAACTCGAAACTTTTATTCTCTGAGGAAGCGCATGGTGATTTTTCGTTTGTCAAATCCTAGCTACCAGTAAGGTATCGGGATACGATCGGCTTTCCAAGAACCCATCAATTGAAACTGTCTTGTACGTTATGTGCGTCCTTTTTGAGGATAGTGTTAGTTAATCTATTCCTCCTGAAAATCATGAAATGAAGTAACTTCCTAATGGGTGTGTACAGACTAAACTTCGCATTTGGGCCTAATTTTCCATTAACTAGCTTTCCACGCAGTCACATTCACACATTATTCACCCGTTGGTAGATTGAGATATGTATGACTCCCTGATGCACTTTTACTTTCTTGGCAGCATGGAGGCTCAAAATTGTTGTCGTACGGACTGACTTCCTAAAAAAGTAATGTGGCCGCTAAATTACCAGCCGAATAATTTCATGCTTTCTATTTGAAACCAGTACCTAGTACACTGTGCTTTCAATTCAATGTCCAATATGGGTTCACCTTAGATTATTGAACATTATCAGTCGAACTGGCATAAGCTACAACATTATTTGATGGCAGACAGTCATACTGCATTGAGTGCAAGTGGTTGATTGTTTCAAGCAAACTTAGACAGTGATATGAACAAAGGCATAAATAAATAATGCCTTACAACTCGGTGTAAAAGTTTCACTCATAGATACGCGATCATCCTCCGGCTTAAAAAAACTTTAAGGAAAATAGTTAACTGTTCCCCAAGCACTACAGTCTTAAGGCAACAGTCAAAAATGTACCTCATTTCAGAATCGGAATATTAACGCATTCAATTAATGGTTTCCCGAGGTTGGCCTCAGAATATTCAAAGGGGTCAAATGCGGTTGTAATGGAAACTTTGTTTTGTGGGCCTAGGTCGTTAAAAATAGCGTGATATGATGTGGATATCCGACCTTTCGCACTAGTAACCCGTAGTTCACCGGGGCACTGTCACTAATCACTGTCTCCACATAAGCCTGGAGCTTCAACTCCTGATAGTATTTCTCTAAATACGAACCGGGATTTTGGCGTGACCGTTACGAGTTGCAGAAAATCCTTTGGCTGCTATATCCGTGCAGCATTTATTACTACTACACATTTGTTGGTAAAACATTGTTTCTTATCGTTCACCTTGTCTCTTATATTGCGGTTTAATTGGTTGGTATTTACAGTTCTTATAAGAACAAAATTTCGAAGCCTTATTGTTAAGTTTTCCCAGACAACATGCTATATCATCCTCTTTTAGACTTTTGCTACCAAAACCTGTGTCGTATTTTCAACAAATACTGGTCTTCCTGTGCTACAGAATAAACCGATAAAATAAAAAGGTAGAAACCGAAATATACACATCAGACAAAAATCCATTTGTGTCATGGGTTTCGCGTTTACCTTGTCCAGATTACAAGACTCAACCTCTCAGTGAATTTCCCATATAAACACCGAGCTAAGACACATAGTGCGTAATTTTGAGGACGTGCTTCCTAAGGGTAACTCACCAGTGGTATACACACGTATCCAACTCTCGCGTACGTACACTAGCCCGTTTGTCCCATCTGCTCCATTGTTATAAACGTATAAATCCGGTGTCCATAATTTGTCTGCGGGCAAGATGATGAGAAGTTTTTCCTCCTCGAACTTCTCGCTGTCGTTCCACCTCTGATTACCGTTTGGAGTTAATTTATCCCCCATGTGACGAAAAGCTCCACGAGCAAGTACCTCATCATGCCACTCGAGTTGAACCTGTAGTGATGTGTACAATATTTGGTTCTTTTCATCCAAGTCAATAACCTTCTGAAGCGCAAGTCCCAGCGTAACCACGACTATATCATGTCCGCTCATCACCGGTCGGCTTACAGCATCGTAAGATTCCAACAGAGTCTTAACCAGCTCACGTTCAGAATATTCCGCTTGTGTAGGATTGAAAGAGGTCATACTCACAATCATACAGACGATGTGCCAGATATTTGTGATTTTCATAGCTCTCATCTTCAACTCACGCATAGAAGGTTTTTCTGTTCATCTCCCATGACGAAAACCTGAGCAGATGAACCATACGAAATCAATAGAAAATCAAGCCACAGATCCCAGATCCCCGATCAGCCAATCACCAGAGTTTGGATAAGTAAATGGACGTTAACTCGGTTTTTTGGACAGCTGATTGGTTCCCTGCTGGTATTGATCATGGTCAGCAAAAATGCAACCATGCTGTACATAGCAGATAACATCAAGCATATTCGCACCGGGTGAATGAAATTCCGTATTAAATGTATTTTGGCACATGACTTTTCCTGAATACAGGACAGTCATTTGTAGGGATCTTGTATGAGGTAATGATAGGGTTCCGGCATATCAGAAAACTACAAAGCAAACAATTTCACCAAACTTGAACAGGCCAAAAAACTAATAGCTAATAATGGCGGCACTTTTAACAATCACAAAATCCCAATGATACTTAATGCTCGCGAAAGATGTACACTAATAGAAGTGCTGCATTGGGTATTAGTATATTTTTCTTCCACCAAGAGGAACTTGAATGACAGCTTATTCCGACTTATTTTGACTAGTTTAATCTAATAGTAGTAGCCCGTTGTGCTGACTACTTTATATTATCACTGAATCAGTTGCCCACTTTCATTGTCTGAAATTAGGAAGTAGAAAGTAGCCAAAAACGAAAGGTATCCGTCTGCCTGTTGGAAAAACAACCATATCACTGCATGATCCGATCAAGAACTACTGGTGTCTACTCACTCGTTGTAAACCCTACTGATCCAACCCGATAGATGAATAAACTGAGCAGTGATCACAAGTCAGAAACAAATCGAGTTTATGAAACTAATTCCTGATTATCGATTGCGAAAGGATGTAGCACAGAAGAGCTCAGTGTAAAATAAACTGATGGTGCATATTAGCAGCTTTGCGATCTGTATTGCTTTCTTAAACCGCTTTTCAACTTTAGTGGTTTCACATCACGGCTAAAACAAGCGAGGGCTTTACTTCATCTTCATTTCCACCAGTGCCATGTATCCATGCACTTGTATCCATGCATTGTTTGAATGAATTCACTTATACATCAAAATTGAAAAGAGGATCCTTTGAAAATAGAAGGGTTCCGCTGTACCATCCCACTTCGATCGCTTGAATAAAACAAAATTACCACAGTTGGATTGGCTAATGGGCTCCATGCTTCAAAAACGAAGCTACATTAGTAATTATTTAACGGCTGAAGAATGGAGTCGGTTTTGAATTATGGGTCACTAATTTTTACCTAAAAAGTATCAACCTCGGTGTCCTAAACGCAGTGGCTTTAGTAAATCGAGTAAGTTTAGGAGCTAATGTTATGATATGTCCCTGTGAGATATCACGAAAGAAAATTGTTTTGACCAGATTTCTCATAATAAGTACAGCTGTCCTCCTTGTAAGAACTCAAGCGACTATGTCAAAGAAAATTTCAACTCAGTTGCAAGTTGTAAAATAGATAACATAAGATTCATGGCAGGACAGCTTGTGAGGAAAATCGTAAAATTCAATTCTTCAGATAGTTAAAATAATCGCGATTGTGCCAACAGGTTTATAGGGTTTGAGACTGATTATGTGTTATTCCTTAAGTCTTTGCGGTGCAGATATTTCTAAATGTTGCGTCCAAGATGAGCTGCCTTCTTGGCACAATTTGGAGTAGCTCGGTTTCCGAATCGCATCCGCTATGCTGCTCGATGAATCATTCAGTATACCCATCTGCGATAATATTTTTACACCTCAGGAAACTTGTAAATGAATGTGATGAATCGCATATTGTACAGATAGAAACCGTGAAGGTTCTCAAAGTAACATTCTTGTCGGGTCCCTCCAAAGTGTTCTCTCAGAACTTACATACTTACCCAGTTAACCTCCTCTGAGGAAACAAACTGATAGAACTCAACAGAGGAGATCTCATTGGCAATATGTTATCTTCTGAGGGCTGTATAACTAAGATGTTATATGAGAGGTCCCCTGAACAGAGAGTAGACATGGTGTAGACACGCAAAGAAGAATTACTAATGATAGTACAGAGCCAAAATATTTTTTAAAACAAATCTGTTTTCCTACTATAGTAGTAAAATAGAAGAAAGGGGTTTTGTGTCAGTAAAATATTCACCTGCTTTTATTTGCACGATAGCTTATCACGTAGTGTCAATTTCAGACACAAGCTTAGAGAACCGAACCAAATTGATCACAGAGGAGATGCTGATCCCCTTGTTTACCATATGTGGGTTAAAACTTACAAAAGCAATTTTGACTGCATTGTATATTACTCACTCCTTTGCTGTCCTAGTTTTCTGGCTGACGCAAATACAGAAATAATATGTTTTGAAATCACAATTGCATTTCGCACCATCTATGTACATACGATCGGCTATCGACGTGCTTTCGAGAATTCGTAGAAGTTTTTTAACTAGGTCCAGTTTATCTCATTTATAAAGCCGTTCACACTTTAACCGTCTCGCTAGGTATTTATTTTCCGTCGTAACATCGTGCGGTCGAGTAGATCACACTGGTTCTGAGATTCACGTAGGTTTCTCACCTACTGCACTGTACAAGAAAGTAGGCTTCACATCTGAATAAATAGATGATTTCCAGCGACTCACCGTACTTGAAACCACAAAAAAAACCTTAATTCAGCCTTGTGATATCAATCAAACGGAGATTCTCAGGGTATACTGAAGCGTATTTGCGGCAACTGCGCACAACATCAAACTTTTGCATGCATCTCAACTCCAGTTTTTCGAAATATAGGTTAAGTGTGTTTGACAAAATAAACTTTACGTCAACCCTATCGATTTATTAAAATCGAGGCTTTGTAGTGGCCCCCAACTCATAAAGCGCAGTTACAGACGTCCCCAAACTTTTTTCACCCACTTCTCATGATAGATTCGTATTATTTTTGGATGTATATATTCACAAAAATAAAGCCGAAAAAGGGAAAACCATTTATTTCGAATGGTGAAAAACAAAGCGCATTAGTTAAAGCCAACAAGAAACTAGCAAACGTCACCCAAAAAACGGCCTCGTATGATACATCTGAGATGGAGCTTGTGGGTTGACTTAACCCTCAATATCTCGGTGACTGCGACGGTATAGTATATGTAAAAACAGTCATCACTTCAGCCATTCACTTTTAAACGGTACTCACCGGAATTTAGTGACACTCTGAAACACCCAAAATCTCAAATCACCTTCGTTAGGAAGTTTCTGAAAGACAATGGTATATACAGTCAATTAAAGCGTAACAGAGAAGTTATGTGGAATTTTTTTCATTCTCCATTGTTTCTTTGATCAGAATAGCCAGAGCTTCCATGGATTCCAGTAGTCCTTTTCCAGTCGTGGCCACTGTCGGAATGATGGACCATTTGTGCCCCTCCATTGTTAGACTGAACAACTTGAGTCGTTTTTCCAGTTCCTCTTGCCTAATAGCACCGGGAAGATCTTGCTTGTTCGCCACCACAATCACAGGCACGGTTTCCATGAGGGGGTCGTCAAGGACGTGCCTCAACGCTTCATGCGCCACATCAAGACGCCTAATGTCCGAGCTGTCCACAACAAATAACAACCCCTTGGTGCCTTCATAGAATCGCGACCACAAAATACGTAATTTATCGTGTCCACCAAAATCCCAGGCAACGAAACTAGCTCCACAATGTGGTAACTTCACTTCTTCAACATTTATTCCAACAGTTGGCGCGGTCACAATAGTGTTGTGTAATCGAAGCCAGTAAAGTAACGTAGTCTTTCCTGCATTATCTAGTCCAAGGATGAGAATTTTGTACTGTTTAACTGGCCACATTCGAAAGGATCGTAGAATACTACTCAGAATTGCACCCATGGTTGCGGTGAACTACGTGCCTTTCCAAATACAAGCTCACTATTGTATGACACAAAGCACCTGCCTATTCGAGCAAACCAATAAAAGCAAAGTAGTCTGCGCTAACACAGGAAGAAAGCTTTCCGATTGGATGGTGCCCGTGGACTTAGTGCAGTCTTGTTCGTAACGATTGCCAAATCAATCGAACACCGGCTGGATTGCAGTGCTTGATCATGAGCACACTATCAAGCAGAAGTAATCGATACAGGTTTGGAACGAGGTGAAATATTAGCTGCATAATCAAGCTGCACTGGATATACCCTTCCAAAATGACCATACATGTTGTCTTAACACGTTCTAGCATTTGCGGTGTTGATTACCATAACTCAGCATTTAGTCATACGAACCTGGTATAAATAAACCTGATTACTTGCGGGCCCTGGCTCGCACAACCGTATGCTCGGCTGTTGTTTAACAAAACAATTGTTTTCATTTCTTTGGAAAAAGATGTTCTTTCCCCTAAACGATCCAAATCTTGTTGCCTCCTACACTTGTCCGAATCCAGGAACAATGCGCAAATTCGGGCAAACAAAAACGAGTTTAATTTCACCGGGGTTATATTGTATAAATTTTGGAGTCTTCGAGTAAGTTAATTGAGGGCAAAAAGCAAGTACATTGTACTGAGCTTCCACTGACATCGTACACTCCAGAATTACAAAATATTCACGTACGTGTTGACAAGCTGGATGGAGACGGTTTTAATGGAAACAACACTCACGCATCCAAAACGCTCCATACACTACACAGGCCCCCAGAGAGGAACTTTTAGTTTTAACATATATGGTTTATCTTTATTTGTCTTCCGCCACATCATGCCGAAACCTACTGTGTTGCATTGTTGCTAGCTCCCCGCAGCTATCCAGCATTTTGTACCAAGATCCTGTTGAAACTAACATCGGCAAAATTTGTCCCATAGTTCTTGCAATCTACATAACTGTGAAAATGCCAAAACATCCATGTGGTGTATCAACCCTAAGCGACCTCTAAGAACTAATACCGGAACCAGCCGATTAGAACTGGCTGAGGTTGAAGACTTGCCTAAAACCTGATGACAACTAGGAACACAACCCTTGGTAACCAGTACCAAACAGCAATGACAGATCAATATGGGAAATTAACTGATAGTGCTGGTAACAATAAAACTCCCTTCTTAATATCCCATCTGTCAGAATATGATTGTTTGTTTCTGTTATCATGAATTAATACGTCCACTAAACTCAAGTGTTGCTCTATCTGAAACCTATGATTGGTCCACATAAGTAGAAACGCCGAAGTTTGAGCGCCAGAACTACGAGCGTCTTACAACTAATGAACCAGCGCCCATCGAAGGAAGCCTTTTTCACGGTCCAGCAGATGGACGTTTCTCACCTAAAGCAACTTGATTGCTTCTTTTGCCGCCTTTGGAGTTCAGATGACGACAAGTCCAATCGTATGTCATAGATGACCTTGAATTGGCACAAACCTGAGAGCTGTGCTGTATGAACGGACTGTCGAGAACAACCACACCTAAAGAGAGTGAGGACTGTTCGAACTGGCTTAATGTAGATGCAGTTCTGGAAGTTCGACAAATACTCAAAGGGATTAATTGATGCTCAA
This sequence comes from Opisthorchis viverrini, assembly GCF_000715545.1. Taxonomy (NCBI): domain Eukaryota; kingdom Metazoa; phylum Platyhelminthes; class Trematoda; order Opisthorchiida; family Opisthorchiidae; genus Opisthorchis; species Opisthorchis viverrini. The sequence goes on from NW_008751804.1 coordinate 250,100, forward strand.
CCTTTTCAACCCAAATCTTTTGTCTTGGTCCCACATACATGAAACACTCATCAGTTTACATGCATAAAGTAAAACGCAAAAACAGAATCGTCAATAGGAAACGCGCACTTACAGAGATGGAACACTATGAATGACTATCTTCCAAAAGGAAAGGTTACTGTAATTGAGATCATACATTTTCCCATGCCAGTAACACGTTGTTGCGCGATTATGCCGAAAGACGTTCACCACAAGAACAGCCCAGGACTCGTTCCTCAAGGAACGCTGTCTTGGAGGGACTACAGTACGTGGAAAAATAGCGTCATTCATCATTTTGGAGAATGTTTCTGGAGTTGAAATGATCAGCCAGGAGACCATTCAATGCATAGTATATCCCACTCTCTGTTACGAGCTCTTGTAGGAATTCACCTATACCGAGAATTCTCAAAATGCACAATGTTTAAAACGCAGTAAGCAGTTGTCAGAGTGCCCTCAAAGGTGAGAAAAATGTTCACAATGTATTCTACGAACAGAAAACTACATGTAAGCCATACGTGATGTGCAAATTTTGAATGATAACGGTAGCAAGGCACCCACTCAACCCTGCACTGACGATGTCACCTCGATTGGTGATGAAACGTTTGCAATCCAACTGCCAGGCTCGGCGAACAGACCAACAACCAAGCAGCGCGCCTACATTCCACAACATTGCCAAGGCACCATAAATTTAGTGGGATTTCGTTGGTCAGTTTCCATTTAGAAGCAGCGCGAGTAGAAAAATGTTATTCAGGCCATTCAGACCAAAACAAACGCTGCAAGTATGTCCACTTTCAGAGGGGTCTATTCATGTAGCACCAAACATCTATAATAAAGGAACAGGTTTACACTATTTCCGTTCGTTCACATACACAATCAAGAACGCCATTCAGGAATGCTACTGCAGTAGACCAAAACCTGTACGTTAAAATACAAGTTCTATCACTTGGATATTCAAAATCTGAAAAATTGAACAGACAGTTTGCTAAGCAGAATATCCACGCCAGCTGATTACTTATTCTCATGAGCAAACATATCTACGGCTCCTCGTCACCGCCTCAGTCTTGTTTAACAGCGTTACCTTGAAAAACACTGGTTCAAACAAACCGTATGGACAACGAATACCACACCCCAATATTTCAATTAACCAATCCTCAAGTCACACTCCGTGAAAGGGACACCAACTTATTCTGCCTTTTGTTTCAATTACTTTTTGTGCACACGTGTCTCTGTGTTGCTTGCACTTCTCACATATCTAGTTTTGGTTCTGCTCAGTCGAATGTTATCATATTTGCCTAAGAGTATGACCGTAGCCTGTTCGTCAGGTTTGTGGAATAACGGCTTCTTTGACACTGAGGCCGTGACATTTCGATAAGAAATTTCTGGTTAGACATCAGAACGCATGTCAACAACAGTAGCCTTTGAACTGTTCTCTTCTCTGGTGGTGCACTTATTCTAATGAGTTCACACCAAAGGGAGAAACCAATGGACTGCAGTAATCTGAAACAGGAGGTTGGTCGTAACTCCATGAAATAGGCACAGGGACTTTCATCACTAACACTGAGGAGTAATATGTTAAGAGAAGTGCTTTGACATAGGCAGCCTAATGCGGTCTTTGTAGAAGGAAGTAGCCTTGGATAAGTTGAGATGCATTTACTCACATCAGTATTGCATAAAATTCGACACACACTCATTTGCGTACGACACCCATCTGCATACCACTCTGGTTTTTACGGGAGACTCACCTGAATCCCAGCTGAATCACTCGCTTATGATGATATCCTTAATTGAGTGTGCCGCACCAGGCCACCTCGTGTTATAGTTGCTGCGATATTTGAGATAATGTAATACATTGTTGATGTATCATGGGTGGCCGCCTATTCGTTAGGTCTGTCTGACTACGCTGTAAGGAGAAGACAGAAGAACGCGGAACACGACGGCATTGTCAATTGAAATACACGGAGCTTCTGTGTAAACATATAGGATGCTAAACGGCCAAATATACTCATTCGCTTGTTCGTTCTGTGAAGTTAATCGCGGCTGTCATGACGCGAACTAACTCGCACCCACTCTGCTGGTCGGATGCTGCTAAGCCGTGAACTCCGCCCACGCCCCTGCAATTCGGAACATGTGGTACCGATGGTGACCTCAGAGACGCGCCGTTCTCTGTACATGTACTTTTCGTGTCTGGACGCGTCCTGACAGTTGTATAGATGTAGCACACTACACACAAATTTGCATAAAATACTTCGAGATTCTACGGAGGCTTCAGATGCGGTTTAGGCGAGCGTTCCGTGAAAACCAAATAGGTGTCCAGATGGGTGTTGTATTTCGTGCAATTTGAGTTCAAGTGAATCATTAGACTGGAGACTCGGGGAATGCCCTACCTGTTTAAATTCATGAATGGAACGTAAGATGGAACGTAATGGAATGTAACATCTAACTGTAGCATTTTTCACAAGGAAACTAGGCGACACAATCAACCTCACCAGCAACGCCTTTAATCTAGGCTTGAGTTCGGATCCCAACCAGAAGGCAAACCACTGAACCATACGATCACTCTTTCAGGATGCATGTTGGTATGTTACTGATCAGGCAAGTAGATGCTTATCTCAGAGCGAAAAAATTCCAGTCCGATGAAGATTATTACTCAGGTGGACACATGTATTCCACAGCATCCACCAGACACCCAAACTCTATAGCGTATAATTACACTCTAGGTTTAATAATACTGGATCGATTGGAATCTGATCGTACAGCAAGAACACTAGTGAGGAGGCATCGCGCAACCGATTAAAGTTCTTCGGAAGAAAATAGCAATCGCATTTTTTTACTCGGTAACAAAGTTTAAACGCATGCGGCCATTACAATTTCTTCCCCCCTACATATCTTACACTGCAACTAATTTAATGTACACATACGCAAAAAATATTGCCTCCTCTTCAAAGCTGACGTATGACATGCACGATAGTCAGGTATGATCTCAACACAAAGCCGAAGGCTTACCATTATCAGTTACATAGGACTTCGATTCCTGAAACATTCTCTCTCATCAACATCAATACTTTTGTCATAGTGGAGTAAAAGCTGTAAAAAACACAGCTGGGTCTTCGTCACTCAAGTAAAACAGACGGTTTTTTGTCACTCTTTCTTTCAAGATGGGACGCTTCTATCAGGGATACTATCTGGTATACTCCTTACAGTATGTGACTCAATTTCTCACGCCGTGTATTTGTTTTTTATAACTTCGAACAGCAATTTTCTAGCCATTGAAGATTACCGCAAGCTATCAGAGTATCAGCAATTTCTGTAGAGTTACACATATCAGAAAAAAACTTTTAAGGATTTATCACAGTTGCCTTAGATTTTCAGGTCTACGAACAACAAAATCTACTCACGTCACAGAGCTGCTGTCTGTACAGTCAACTCTCCTTAAGACGCTTTCAAGGGAATTCTTTTTTACGCACCACAGATGGAACAGATTCCTTTTAAGTATTAATTTAAGCTTATGTACCTAATGATTGTCTACCTGAACCTTTGCTAGTCGGGATAAATAGGAATCTCACACTATGAGCTTCTGCCACAGTTGTCGTAAGGAGACTCTGTCAGTGAGATAAAATCATACACGGTAAACAACAGTTGGTTGATAAAGTTCTTCGGTTCCTTTCATTGGAGAATTAACAACAGTCTGACTGAGCAAAATAGAAAGTAAAGGAGAGGGAGGTTCTATTTTATCACTGTATTTTCTTTATGCAGAGAAAATTTCTGAGACCAGTAAGGTTAGTTGGGATACACAAGCAGCCTCAGTTACATCGGTGCAGATAGCTTCTGTGGGGTTCAGATTTGGCCGATCCGCACGTCATTTGCTCTGATTGCTACGGTTCACAAGAGAGTACAATAGAAATGCCGTTCGCTTTCTGTCATTTTGGTCGGTGGCATACCCTCAACACAGTGCTTCAAATTTTCTACAACCTGTATGCGAAGAAGAGTAAACGTAAAATCGAATGGTTTGATGATCAAAGTCAGTAAACACGGAAAACAACCCACTCGCTCTTTAATAGGGAAACCACCGAGCTCCAGCTTCGAGAAAATGAGGAATCCATTATATTTTATTTCAAAAGAATCTTGAAAATTGATTGTTAACATATTGAAAAAAGGACAATTACCTCGAACTGACACCCGAGTTGTCACCTGTGCGTCCGGTATTTCTTCCTCAATACGCTCTATAAGGGGTCTCAGAATAATCTCGTATCCTCAAGCACGTCTATTTCAAAATACGAAAAAACGATTTACTGAAAACAAAAATTCTCCGAATGAGTTGGGCATAAGAAGAGCAGTTCAACCATCTTTCACTGAGAATGACACAAACACCACCATGACTTCGGTATGTCCGCTTATTTAAGGTGTCGTTACTTCACCACCGATTGTCACCACATTAGTACTTTAGGAGCGATTCAAAGTAGATGTACGCTGATTGGAAGTATACAAGTGGCCCGTTGAATTCGACCCTTATTAGAAATTCAACACAGTACGCTTCGGAAATTAGATAATGAAACATCAACCTACTGGCAGTTCCAGTGAAGCAAATAAAGAGGATTTTTCTGGTAGCTGCAGTTGTTTTTGTTAATTTTATAATTAACCCAATATGCTCGAAATGAGGAAACTCCGTCCAACTGGGAACTCAGGTATCAGTCTAGAATATTAATATGGAACGTAAAAAGACAACAGAAAGGGAAGAGAAACGAAGGCATGACATGTAGACAGGCTTCCCAATGTGTGATTCTAAGCCATCAAAGCAAAACAAGCAAGGAGTACAGCAACTCCGGACACGGTCAACTCTTCTCTCTCTCATCAAGAATGAGCAACCCAACCCAGCTGAGGTCTGTCCACCAGTTTTAACGAATACACAGGACAGACTCGTGGGACTCACTTGTGAGGACCATAGCGATTGATGCAAATCTCAAACTGGATTGGTAGCCCACCGTCGAGTTCATGCCCATGAAAGTGTTGGCACAAAAGTGGTCATCCAGCTGGCTTGCCCTGTTTGGCCTTTTTCCGACGAATATTGAATTGAGTTAATTCCGCTGACTTCCATCCAGCATAATGCAAGTAAGCTTGGCCGAGTGAAGAATTCCGGTGCCCCCTTGTCCCAGCAAGAGTCATCGTCACTCTTGCACCTGGCTGATAAGTTGCATCTATCTTGTACCACGCACAGTATTAGAAAGACTAGGGCGATATTGTTATGGCCGATCGACTATTAGTGTCGAAACCAGTTTACGTATGCTTAACTGACAAGCACATTTGGACATCGTTGTTTACGCTCTGCTTTGTTGCTCTTCGGTGGCCGCTTCTAACCTTAGTCAGATGTTATCGGTACGTCGAAATTGCTCGCTTTGGTTTCACTTGACAAGAGTATCAGATTTGCCGAGGAGTTTGAAGCATCGTCATCTTTAGCTCAAGGCGATACGAGTATGCTGTAGCGGTTTTTCACGATTATGAGGTTCAATGTCACGGAGGCGTGGCTCGAGCGGAAACACTCTAAAATGTCGTTCATCACGCCAAAAATACCAATTTAATGATATCTTAGTGGATGGTTTTGCCTTAACTGGAGGAATAATCCAGTATGTTGCTGTTGAATTCGCCTCCTTCGTTTCAGTAAACCCTGGGTCGGCTGTCATCCCCGATCAATTAACCAAGAGAAATAAGGTCTTGAGGATATTTGTTTAACACTGAACAATTTCTATAAACGATGAACGATCTTCTCATGGCAAACAAACGGAATGCCAAACTTTTGAATCACCCGAACCGACGGAACACGATTCGTCATCACTTGGAAAGTTAATATCTGGCTTTGTCCTAGTAAGTAAAAATTATTTGTGTGATTATTCACGAACGATGATTGGCGCCGATCTACACGAAATTTTATTTAATTACTTGAGACCACCACCACACCTCGTTAACAGTGGTATGGTTTACTTCGGCCTGTACCCTGCATTTATTTCTGAAGCCCAACAAAACCTCATACCCACCACATTGGAAGGGAGAATTTGCCCTTGCTCAGTGTAAATGGGATAAACCGACGTTTGTGATCATTGAAGGAGAATAACTGTATACTATTTTTATAACTAATCGATATTTATTCACGCACAGACCCAGACTGAATCTGTGTACCATGGCATTCAATCGGTTCACTGTGCACCTTCGTCACTACATAGTGTTGTTTATTAAGGAGGTACATCGCTCCACGGCACTATTTCAAAATCATCTATGAGTGTAGGAGTCATTTTTGCCTGTTTATAACACCTGGATATAAACAAACGTGTGGGTGGTAACAAACAATTCGGTAAGATATTGTTTACTTGTTACGTTTGCTTGTCCAAGCGTTTTCGTTACCTCATCGCTTCATGCTTTTTAACAACCGACTACTTGTGAGTAGGCTGTGTGAAATAGTTCAGAGTCGTGCAGCCGTGTCCAAGATCATGGCTTCCATGTAGGATAGAAGAATTATTTGTCCTATGTCAATTGTGTGGATATTCTCAGTCTTTCCTAGTAAGAACTAATGATAGCAGTCCTTTTTTCTTACAAAAAGCGTGACACTATCTAGATTCGACCTTAAGCTCCCTCTCCCAGAAAGTCGTCGCTACGGCATCCAGGATGAAGTTCTCGAGAGCTGCAATCTAGCCTACATGTGTACTTGATCGTCATCTTTCAGCACTGAATGCATATTCCCAAGCGAAAACGTGGCTAAAGGTGAAGATTTTTTCAATAAGGTTGAATATTAGTCGCATAGGCGTTACATTTGGGAGTCAACACTTTTCAAATGCGATTAAAGTTGTGAAATACCTATAAAATATTGCCGCAGATAAGTCAAGATCGGATCTGCAATGTAACAGTGGTTGCAAGGCAAGTTGATCACCAGACGACAAGTCTTCTGTCTTGCTTAGAGAGGGGTTTCCAGTTGGAGCCACTTGATCCAACTATTTCCACTGTTGAGGGAGTTGGAATCTAAAAAGGCGCATATCTGCAAGAGACTTTATATTTGATCGTAAGCCCCGTATCTAACCCAATACGACAAGTGAGTCGGGCTTCAGCAGTGATGGGTCCATCTGCCTGCACATTCGTGACACCCACATTTACAACCATGCCCGAGCTCTTAGGTCGTAGAATTTGGCCTAAGATTCCACATAAAGTCTGCGTGAGATTCAGAACAAAGGTCCTCTGAGGACTAATGAGCTCACTGCACTGAGATCAGTGAACTTCCTACGCGATGTAGTTTGGTAGAAGTCGCCAAATGGATCAAGTAGTATCAAGACAAGCAGAGATACTTCCACTCGATAGCTTGATACAATAGCAAGTGCCACACAGTGGCTTTCAAGTCGGAGCCAAAAGGGTGAAAGTGAGTGATAAAGCAGTACTTGTGTTCTGAAACTTTGGTTCTAACAGACAACGTACATTGATGGAAAAGAGCTTAAAAGCCATTTGTTGACTGCGTCGTTTCGAGTTACTAACATTACAGGCAACAAAGTGGTCGAAGTTCTAGGGTCTTTGAATCTGTTCCGAGGTGGCTACAGCAAATAAACTGACAGACTCCAACGCTGAAGATGCTGTGAGGTGAGCAGAGCTATCAGTCCTAATGATGAAGCTTACTACAAGTAACATTAACAGGTTATGTTAGTCGAAAAGAGGGAATAAGTGAGTGTAAGAGGTCAGTAGGAGCATGTTTTTGCCGACTCACTCTGTTTTACACAGCACAGCGGAATAGCTGAGCTGGAATGTTTTATTCTTAGTTTTGAACATCAAAACTACACGAGGCTTGCACACTGCTCGCACAAAAACCTAGGTGAAAGGTTAACTGGAACCCATAAACAGACATCTTGGCCCAAAAAGTAGGACGAAAGACAGTCGTTGGATGCCCACATACCATCCCAGGATTTGACGTTTTCAATGAAGCTGTTATCTGTAGGTTTCATTTTCTATCCTGGGTGACTGTGTTCGCAGAATTTCGATCCACTTACCTGAATAATGTGGAAAACTCTAGGGATGTCATGTCAGAAAGCTTTCAGTGCCCATAGGCAATGTGATTCTCGTTTTCACTAAACGTGAAATCACTAAGTCGTTGGTAAGTAGTACGACGAACCATAACAAAGACCCTTGAGTTCCCAGGATACGAAATGGGTATATAACGTATACAGTGTAGTTTTTTCCGATAAATCGTCAAGCTATTTGATAACTTTCACATGAGTTCACTACACTAACCACCCACGAAAACGATCTTGTCTCTCTGAGGATTTATGAAAAGTGTGGGGAACTAAGCCACCAGAAAAGTCCTTAAAGTGTGACTTTAAAAAACTCTTGACGTGTGTAAATCCAAATATCTTCGTGATCCCAAACCATACCTGTGTCCGTATAACAGATGCAGGAGGTCTCGCTCTTTAAACCAGCAGTTCCGAGAATACCAATGCCTCACTCAAAGTTCATTTATCTCGCCTTCATTTTTATGTAAAAAAGCTTAGCGTTCGGTTTCAGTACATTCTGAATGGACAAGAGTCATTACAATTTTAGATGAAGGCCCTCATCAGATTGTATCGAGCTCAAATAGCTTTCTTTCCAACCATCCTGTCTGCCGTTTTGTGGCGCTGTAGCAAACAAAAATTTTAACTCGTTATCATACCTTTCTTGCTGGTACGAATGAGGGTAGGATGTTTTGGTGAAAGAGCGAAACAACTGTACAAAAAGAGAAAAACTTTGGAAGATAGTTATTCAAATTTATTGAAATTATGCATTGCTTGTCAAAACGACAAAGTACTCTTACATTGCAAATTTCATGGAGAAAAACTTCAGAACTGATTTTCGTTGAGTGTTTTCCAACTGTAGAAAACACTGCTGTACCCTTTGCACAGTTTTCATCTGCTGAATGAGGTGTTAAGGCGCACTATTTGTGTTGCTTACAAAGTTCTCTACATGCGGATTTCGGGCAGTAAGCTGTTTTTCTCGCAGGTTGTCACACGAATGCCATATTGCTGCCTCTGAACTGAATAGCTACAAATAATGTCTTAAGACAACAACTGAAGGTCTATATGAGCTTAGCTGCCTATTATCACCGTTTAAAGATCTCACCAATGACTTCAGACAAAATAGACTACAAAAACTAGTTCAGTGCGTTGTGATACGGAAGCATGGCTTACTTTTGTGCTTTTTGAGAAGCAGTTGAAGCGGTTGGCAAGTTAACAGCAATTGCTGCAAGCAGTTTGGTGATTATTCAAATGTATATCCATACTTATCTAATGAGATAAATCTACATTAAGAAGTAATTATTTGTGCAAGGATAATCAAGTAGTCTTGGTCTCTGGATAGTGTCGTCAACTGTGAACAGCCGCCTGATTTGAGAGATGCTCCTCTAGCACTCAAAAAAGCATTTCTGTTGACGGCGAGTTGTTTTTCATAAAGAACGTAGTGACAGAAAAGTCGTGAATTTGCTATGGGAATCAACGGACAAAACCAACACTTCCAACGTCTGTGTAATTTGTACGTCGCAGAGCTACCACTTGCTAAGAACAGCTTGTTAAATTATATGCTGCGGATGCAATTCTCGTTAGAGCGATCTTAGTAGTAAATGACACCGGTCACAAAAAGCCAAGACACGCACTCAAACTGTGAACACATCGCCTTACCAACTGACAGTGTTTTTTTTAATTTACGACTACACATTAAAACTACTTTAGTTGCAATACTTCCACGAGACGCTAGAAGTCAAAGACGTCAAAGAAGTCAGGACGCTAGAAGTCAAAGATACAATTGATGCAAGCTTCATTGTTCTAAGAAGGCCAGATTAGACTTCATCGTAGCTAGACCAAACCAGATTGACTTAAAGTTTGTTGTGTCGGTGCAACCCGTTTGGTTATAAAAAAGGGTTGCTCTTCGGCTCAAAGAGCTTACTTCAAATGTTGATCCACTCCATTTGCTGCAGTCACAAAACATTTTGCATATAAAGTACAAACTGTCCTGCTGATACTTTTTTTACCGCAGTACATAACACACAATGGGACCATTCCTTTCCGTCTTGGTAGTTTCGGTATCTTCGAAGAGAACTTTCCTCGTTCAGTTTGACGATGATCGTTAGCGAGCAAGACTTAAAATGTGTTTATCACCTAAAAACTCACTATGTAGAGTTTTTGATCCCAAGGAGAGAAACTTTGATTAAGCCCGACAGGACATGTAAAATAGCTTACTCCGAATAAATAAGCCCAACGTACAAAAAGGCTGTGGAACTGCAATAACGGAAATTCTCTGCTTTATGAGAAAAGTTGCTGGCGGGACCAATAACAATACTAAAATTTTGCTCATTTTTCGAGATTGCATTCATTTGTACTCCACTACCCTTTTTCTGGCATTTAAGGCTGTACCTGACTTAGGAGTCGGCACATTTTTGGTTACTTTTTTTCTTTCGTGAGCAGAAATTAGCATCTTTACAGATATCCTAGAGCTCGAACCTTCCCTGAAGCCAGTTTGTGTTACTTGAGGACTGAACAGAAGCTATCACTTTTAGACCTCTGATTTTCCGGATTACTCTAGAGTCTAGCAAGTGTTCAGGTCAAGGTATGATACGTCTATCTCAGCTTAAGTGAACTGGACTGAGGAGAAGTTGTGAACTTAGTCAATTGCCAAAAATTTATACGGGAAAAAACAACAAAACAAGTGATCAATCTTGCGTTCTTTATAAAATATTTTTTCGTACAGGATCCTCTGTATGTGTGTGCCTGTCATTGCACTCTCAAGCGGAGTTCTGCTTCACTTGTTTGACATCGTAAAGATCCTTATACAGACTTTTTGACCACAACGGATGCTTGATTTATATCAACCGGTATTTTGCTTTCTTTGCCAGACCGCTGAGTCATCCTGTGCTTATCTATGACATGCGTTTTTCTATTCTCACCCATTTATTAATAAAATCAAAATGGACACTTCTCATTTTCACGTGCTTTTTCTTTAATACCGCATTGTAAAGGTGTTAATGTCGACCTGGTAGTCGTAATAACTTTGACTGTACGTTAACTCAAGGCTTGTTGCAGGGGCAAAACCTATAGCTGCTTCAATACCCCTCTTCTTGTTTTGTTCCCTCACTTGATTGGAAATATTGCTAACACTATCCTGTATATTTTGGAGGTCATGAGAAATCATTACTGTTTCAATTATGGGGTTCTTAACACTTCTTAACACAGCGATGTGTTCCTGATAAATTTAATATAAAGATTCATTGCCCTATGGAACGCTCTGGAGGTTGATTTTATTGTATGCGCTTTACTGTAGTGTTGGACCGGGGTTCAATCAACTACCGTTTTGCACGGTGATGTTTAAAGTTGGCCCAGTACTTCATAAGTCTTTGTCTGAGGCTCTTTCTTCCAATTCAAAAAGACCGAAAATCAAATGTGGAGAGATACTAGCACTTCAGTTGTCATTCCCAAATGCATAATTAATTGCTAAATTTACTTTACATAGATATTTCTGCTGTAAAGCATAATATCAACACGGCTATACATCAACATCATTGACACCAATATCCAGTATTACGTACTGCCGGTTAAATGCCATACAACCTTGAGGGAAGAACGTGTTGATAAATAGCTGATGGAAATGGGAAAGGGGAATAAGTGTAAAGAAGCCTTGTAGTCTCAAGGAAGAAGATTAAAAGTAAGATATGTATACATATGTACAGCACTGAAGTAAAAAATCTGAGCATTGTTTTAGAGCAAGACACCTAGGCGGAATCAACCCGGCGTCTTATGAAAGCCTCACCCAAAACAAGCGAAGAATGCACCGGCAGGTAAACTTAAGCTAAGTATTCCATATATGAAAACTACAGCATGCGTGCCGTCCATTTAAGTGAGTTGCCTGCCATTTTCTGCATGGTTTCTAACAACCTGCAGGCAGGATAACGTGGATCGTATCAAAAAGGCTCCCATACCCAACAACACTCAATCTGACAAATGCCCCTCTTACATCGTTCTGCTACATCATGGTTGGCCATAACAAATCTTTTACTAAAAGTTGCTTGGAAGTGAAAGCAGAGCCTTTTTAAGTAGACAGTCGTTGAAGGTATGCACTACGTGCCCAAACCGTCATAACTTGGCGAGTTAAGTCTGTTATAAAATACCGCGTACCCGGGTACGTTCCATTGTCACTATGGCCAGGTAATTCTTGCTATGCTATACAACAGCCGTGGAAGACTCTAAACTTCTTGCACCAAGTGTAGCAAGCCTCATTACTATGAAGTAAGACCGCTTTTACAGTTTTACAATGTACACAAATTTTTGGCCTCATTGAATTTTGGCTTTTGTCTCAGAAGTTTCGAAGGATGTGAATGACTTTACTAATAGCCTAGTAACTTAATCCGTCACAGTGCAACCACGGCTTGTGCAGCTGTCAAAATAAGTGGACTTACGAAGAAACTCAAGCCCTTCTTCTTGTTGTTTTGTACAGGCATAAGAAGTTAAAAAGGCTTGGAGTAACATTAACGTAACATTAGCGATTCACCCTAATTTCACGGACTGCGTTTGTGTTCCCAAGAAAATATGAATAACCTAGTTACGACGGAAATAAAACTTTCCCTTGCATTTTTGACATCTCTGGGAGAGATTCAGCTGGTTCGGCAGCCGGGCAGTGCTTCAAGACACAAGAAGATATTAGTATCACATCAACACAGGTTGACTCAAAACTCTCAGAGAGTGATTCAAATTGAGCAGGCTAAGTAAAATGCAGGCGACTGGACCAAAGTTCAACTAAACTGACGTTGAAATATTTTTCTCAGTGATCTGGACGTTGATATTACCAACACTATTCCAACACTATTCTGATTATTTTAGACACAGGATTTCTCTTGGGTACTGTTTTTGAGATCGGATGAAAAAGGTTTCTTTCCATTCCCTACCACATTTGTTTCCTACACTTATTAAACTTTCTTGTTGCTCCAAGCCCAAATCTGTTCATATACTGGCTACGCTTAGGCTGTTGTTGAATCATACATATGGCAGAACTGTACTCCCTATAAGAAGACATGGAGTGTCTTGCATCAAGAAATGTAATTGACCGTTCCGAGGTTCATTAGCCACCGCCTAAGTATCTGGAAATGATGTAGGCAGAATTGTAAACGTCATACACATCGTGTATCTCAGCTTTAATCCATGATCTTTAGGAAAACAGATTTTGGTGCATTTTATAGTGTGCTGTGGTTTGCATTCTTAACATGTGGCTTCACCAATAAATGGAGAGGTCTTTACCGATAAGGCTGAGTAAAATCTTGCGCCAAATACTGGCGCAATTTGAGCAATCTGGTATATTTCAAAACGGCGTAGGCCAGGCCATCAGTAGCTGGTGGCAATAAGGATAATTTAGCACAGAGGCTGTTTGAAAGCAGTGGAATCCCAAGTAGGATAACAGTGCCGACTATCTAAACTTAGTGATGCCAATAACCAACTGGGCAATACAAATTTTTCAAAGACGTTCATTATTATCGTTCCATTTTTCGCCTAAATCAAACACAAGCTGGAGTGTTCTGTATGTGAATGCAAATCTCATTACTATGATTACGCCTCAGTCCATTGTGTTGGAGAAATAGTGGTGGTTGTCTTTCAGTGATTCTGAGCTAGGGTTTACTGGTGCGCAAAGAGACACAAAAAGGTGTTTATTATTTTTACCAGCACATTCCCCATCAATTTAGAAAATCCGACAGCAGAAATCATCTGTTCATGCGTATCCCGTCAGATGGTAAAGTTTCACCTCAAACCTAGGGCTATATCAACATTACCCTAGCGCTTAGCGACTTTAGGACCACTCAAAGACAGTAAACTGTAGCGTCTAGCTAGAAAGTGTTGTAAGCCTAAAAATGTGCTTGGTACCCATGTTCGAGTGTAAGAGCCTCAGTCAAATCCTGGTCAGGTGTTGGGGCCCTCACAATAACTTATCTCACATGCAGTCATGAGCTCAACAAATAAAAGTATCTTCTCACCACATCGGTCGTTACCTGTTGATGTCTGTCAGGTAACATTTTTAGCTGTATGCACACATTGGTTAGTTACAACACAGTGCTGAATTATTGTTTCTAAGAGGCAAATATAGATGAGTCTCTCCCACATAGCTCTCTTAGTTATCGATTCTGGGCCAACTAACAGGTAACTGATCAAGCTGTGTTTATTGCACTTTTAGAAGACGGGTTAGAGATTGTTTCCTTTCATTCTAACAACGGGATACCTTTGAAGAGTCCAACGAGAAATTGAGTCAAAATGATTGATAAATGGCACAATACTAAAAGATTGGACTTAATAGGTACTAGAGTTCTCCACTTCTCAAGCATAGCGGAATCTAGACTGTTCCAGACACCTGCAGAAATTACTTGTCTTCAGTCGCCACGGAGTTTTTGCAGGCTGTGGTGTATAATCAACTGCGAGGTGCTGACTAAATTGATACAAAATGCTCTCCACCGTTTGATCCAATTCGCTTCTTCATGCTAAAAGTTTGCTTGTTCTATGAGTTTTGCTTGACATAGGTAAACACTCTGTGCAGCTGTCCCTGTGAAGCCATGATAAGAAGCGTTTCATAAACCGAATTTCTCCAGTGAACCGCACTCATTCTTAACCTTCTGACATCTTACACGATCTCCCGGCTTTTCATTTGCCTGCATCGTCTTCCACAACTTCTGTCCAACATACCCATGAGGTGTCAGTTCCACGTCGATCCAAGATGTGTCTGTAATCGTTGAGAGGTACTCTAAACAGTTTTTTGCTCGACGCTTATAGATGTGTTTAAAAATGGCAGCAGGAGACAGTGCTTTTCGCATCTTTTGACGATTCTCAATAAATTTTGCGACAGTGGCCAGGACTCGTATCCATGTCTCAAGCTTTCTGGAGTTCACAGCGAGCTTCAACGGATCCATCACCCTCAGATAGCCTCTGGATATCAGGTTCTCTTGAGATTCCTGGTACTGTGCTTTGTCTTGAAAGATTATTTCCATTCTGGGAGGCGCTAGTCACTCTGCTGGCGGGATTGACAACGTCACAATCCTTTTCAGCGGCTTTAAGTGGACAGCTCTAACCACGACTCCGGGTTCACATCCGCTTGCTATTTTTTATTACAAGGCCGATGCTATTAACGTGAGTCCACATAGAACGTCCCGTTGTTTCCTCCTAAGCAAATAGTATGTCTTTGCTGAATGACGCTTGAGGTTTAACTTTTTGTGTCTACAACGCTGAGCGTGTGTATAAAAAACTGCGTGATTCGCAGAAGTTCCCGTAGTAAAAACGTTATACCCTAGCCAAGTAATGAGTTTAACCGAAAATGACATGGTTGCAATACACATAAACATAAACAGAAGTTTGCATTTTTATTAGATTACCACAAAGCCTTTCGTGAACACCTCATTAGTCACAGGAGTGAAAAGTTGAAAGGTCGTGTTATTAGTGACATTTGAGTGGAATTTCATGCGAGTGACGGCCAGCCTGGAAGTCAACCATTTCAAACCGTGTATGTAGAAAAACTGCTGCTGATGCTATTAACACAAACTCGTAAACCGTCTCTCGTAGGTTCGTCTCACACAATGAATCCCTCATTTGTCACTGTACAGTCACACATATTCGCCGGATGAGACGTTAGGTATCACTTGTTTGTAGACAACACTCACAACGCATGCATGCATAAACTGTGTCACCAGATTTCGCACAACAAAACCGTTGCATCTTGGGCGAATGCGGGATGTAACCAACACAAACACTTGAAGGGAATTGCACTGCATATGAACCAACATAAGGTGAGCTCCTCACAGGTCACAAAAATGAAAAAACGAAGGTTGTGGTAATAGTGATACCGCTGGTAATGTTTCCAAAGACTTCTTAACGTATCCAATTGTTCACACTATACGCGCCTGTACAACTCTTTCGATTTCACCAGCACAATGTTTGAGGACTAGAAACCAAAACAGTCTACTGCAGGGTCAGTAGATTTCTAAGTAGAGAAAAACCGGAAAATCAGTCCAGCTCGGTAACCTCTGAGTCGTCCAGAATGTTACTGTCAAGGGACACAATATGTTTATTTATTGTCGCATCTAGCCAATTGATAGAAGTATGATTTTCCGAACGCTTACCAGTAATCTATAGATATTTGATGTCTTGAGCGATGGGGATCCATGACGAAAACAGATAGAAAAATTAAATCTGTTCACTGTAGCCTTCTGGCACGTTAAAACAACATCTATGATAGAGGTGAAAACATGAGTCATTGAGGCCAAAGGCAAGTAGAATCGGGAATGCAGGAATCATGACTGGTCTCAGGTTCTCAGAGCGGCGTGAAGGGAGGAACAGGCATATGTTGTGCGTGGGTTTGCATGAAACGTACTGAGTCCGTTTCTTTAGGTCAAGAGGATATCTCGCTCTGCATTCGCACAATGGAATTGGATTTCGAAACCTACGACGTATCCTTGATGGACTAAAAAAGGGAAGACGATTGAGTTGAAAGTACGCGTCCAAACTTTCAGGCATCCTAGGGCCTCGGTAATGCTAGGAAAGTATTCCACTGCATCCGCCAGGGGTAAAATTGCTTCACTGGACAGTGAAATTTTGGGAGATGCGCAAATGTGGAAGTAGATTGAGATCATTTTTGTGGTCAACACATATGTAATGAAATGCAACACTTCGAAGCGATAGTTTTCATTTGACTCGCAAAGACTTTCCAACTAAGAGCATTGTGCGCCAATGAGCCCCAGAGGATAGATCAGCTCACGGGCGCAGTTTTCTTCAGGTTGATATGCAACGCCGCTAAAATCTACATAGCTCCTCTTTTGGAAGAAGACCTGATCAAACACACTGACTGAATTGATGGTGCCCTGTTGTTGTTTGACCTTTGTACACCTTCGGTGGGCGGATACACCGGTTTCCGCACCCCAGTGCCCCTAATTTCCTATCGATGCGTTATGACTGTAGTGTCTCCGCGTACCGCTGTTTCTGAGTTAACCCTGTTTAAATGCTTCTCTCCAGCGTACTACGGTGACATACCCACGTACAAATGGCGACAGAGGTGGGTTTTGAAAAATGGATCCAAAAGGTGAATTAGAAATCCGTCGTATCATACGCTCAGGCACCGTCACATTCCCTGACGATTCCCTATCGAGCAGCCTCCGCCTTGTGTTTTCCCAATACTTTCCCCCTGGGGTTGCACTCACCCTCTAGTCGTTACCAGCTCGCTCTTACCTCCAACTAGTACTTGTTTCTCACTACAGACGGTACTCCCTGAGATGCTTTGACGACTCCTTAGCAAGCAAGCTACTTACGGCTGGCGCACCAATCGAGGCAACACCAGCCACTCTAAGAGCGGCTTTAGATGAGCTTTTTAAGTCAGACTGCCTGAATAGTTCCGGAACAAAGAACAACTACCCGGTGAAACCCTGAATCAATTTACGGGCAGTTTGAGGAAACTCACAACAAATTTCTATGGAGCGCGGGACAGAGTGAGGAGCGATGAAGAGTTACTTCAAAAGTTCACCCTGGGGGTATTGCATCCGGTCTCGAAGCAGAACGCATCCGCCGTCCCCCGGAAAATACACATGAAGCGCTCCAACTCGCACACGACATCAGTACGCGAGCATCGACTCCATGGCGTGTAGCTAACCGCAGCCCCAATTTACCGTCAATCACCACTACACAATTACAATAATCTACCATCAAATCGGATGAACTGCCATTACTGCCGCCGTTTTGGAAGCAGAGCTCAGCGTCGCAGCATCCCAGTCCGTTCCACCAACGAGCCCCCAATGTTTGGCAATTAAGTACCTGTTTTCTCGCCAATTTCTCCTCCCAAACTACCATCCACAATGTCAGGTTACCTAGAAAATCGACAAGTACTTTTTCTGATCGACGGGCGCTTTGTGTTCTGTTGTCGGTGTACGGGAGTTTTGGCCATGTGATCGCCAACCAGCATTTACTACCAAACTAAAAACAGCGAACGACGCGCCACTTCAAACAGCGGGAAAGCTTTCACTTTCTGTCGGCACTAGGCATTCGTGCACCCACCAACAGTTCCACTGTGCTCCGATGACATGAGAGGCCATTAATGTGATAGAATTTCTAAAGACATGCAAGGCCCCGATCGACTTAGTTAGCTGACAAATTGCTTTTGATAACCGTTTCCCACAAGGCGCCGGTTTCCTGTCGTCTGTAGAACGCAACAATCATTTGGCACAGCCATAAGTTTATCATAGTCCTGTCCCTTTGGAGGCGAAATATGGCTTAGAGGAACTGCCTCATGAATTTAACGCTTCGCCTGACACCCGTGGACTTAAACTGGATCACACAGATTCCATTCATTACATTATTGAATATAAATGCTGCAATGCCGCTGACCACCAGGTGGCTACGAGGCACACCAGAGTGGCCACGATGGGACCGGGTTGCCGATCTGCAGCAGTAAATGGGTAGTACTTTATAGGCACCGGAATGAGCGTTCAGCCAGTTGTTGCTGCCTAACCAGTACGTCAAAGGTGTGCAGCCGACGCTTGGTGCCCAGTTTCGGTTGGCGAGCTAAACTGGCCAGCTAAGTGTGGAGGAGCTGGTGTATCTGACACGGAAGTTAGCCGAGGCGCCATTGGCCACGTTGCATTTGTAGGAGTATATGGATTATTTACCATTACGATACCTTCAGACCACAGTAAGCCACCAAGACGTAATCGTGAAAGTAAGTTTGGGCTGGTAGATGACACAAATGCCTAGCTACTTCAAGAATTGATGTCGTCGTACCCGAACACATGTAAATAAAAGTTGGATTGATCCTTTTCTTCGGGTTGGGTTGTGAATAGTGCGATGAAATAGGCTGTGATACAGCCCGTTATCAAGATAGCCCGAAGGAAGAAATTGCGCCCAATCGGTACAGCAGCAGGGGCAACGCTTAGGGAGAGAGTGAGAAACGCTGAGTGCCAGCCACGTGCACTAGTCAGCAGGGCGCTGAGAAGACACCAACTAATGCGTCTAGATGACAGCATGAGGGTCGGATCAGCCCAGTCCTATGACAGACGATTTTCTGGGTATACTTTCTGAAGCAGTCAGAATCCTTGGTTGACCTCAAGCGAATAAAACTTACAAAGTATTTCTCAGTCAAGCTCAAAGATTACCCAAGCATGGCCGAGTGTGAACCGCCTGCCTGCAAGATTCTAACCTGTAATACTATAGCTACCCAGTCACCCACGCGCTTGGCTGTTAAGCTCACAGTCTCTCACTGGATCACAAGACTTGTCTTTTTTCATACTGGCAGACCATGTCACATTAAGGTGACGCGTCGGACAATGATTGTCCGTACCGTCTAGTGAGCGTAGCAACAACTCATGCGCTTGTAAACCCACGTACACGCAAATGGACCTACATATCAGGAAACCCAACACAGTCAACGCACAGGGAGCAGGAAAACAAACACTTTCCAGAGTCCACGGACAATTATGGAACACGTTTGACAGTCGCATTGCGGATAGAAAACGTTTCCGCATTCCGGACTTTCACCAGGGAGCCCTCACAGACGATAAGTTCCTTCTGGACTTGCTCCCGTTTTGCATTGTATTTATCTTTCTACGTGTTGCAACCAACCACTGCCGATCGTGATTAAAACTTTTACTAGTGCATGTACCTTCTGATTTGTTTTATGGCCATCCTCAAAAGTGCATCAATACTACACTGTCAATGCAGTCTGTGGTCAAGGTGTACTCTGGACTGTTCACAGGCGGTGAAGATGTGTTTGATTTTTGATCGTAAGTTCAACACAAAATTCCTCTCTCGTCTGAAAGCTCTAAGCTTGACGGTTTCCGTGAGCTACCAATCCATCTACGGGAGAAGGTCTATAAACAGGTTCAAGAGCTGTTGGAAAATGAGATAATCGAAAAGACAAAATTGCCTAGAGCTCAAAGGTTGTTTTGTCAAAAAAACTAGCCGGAAATACCGATTTTGAGTGGATTTCCGGCATCTGAATCAATTAATGTAATTTAAGTTCTCGCTCCCACTTCGGCCGCGGAGATTTTCGGTTCGGTCCCGATGTTTCACCGAGTTCGACTTGTGTTCGGAAACTAGCAATCATCTCCCAATTTGGAAAACCGAGAGAAAACGGCGTTCTTGTTTGGAAAAAAAGCATCAATTTAGTCGGATTCTGCTTAATTTGTCGTGAGAAACAGTCACGTTCCGCCGCCACATAATTCCTTTAATAAAGGGGATACGGAATGTTGCCGTTTACGGAAAGAATATTGTTGTTTATAGTATTTCGGAAACAGTCCATTGGAAGACCAGATTTATGCGTTCGTGAGAGGCTGGCTTTAAGGTAAATGAAGCCAAGTCAAAGCCCGCTCATTGTTCGGTAGCACTGCTTCGGTATACATTGGGTCACGGACAGGTTATCTCACGTCCAAAGACTGGCAGGGATGCAGGACTGTACAGCTTCCGCTTCGAATTAGGCCCTACTGAATATTCTCGAACAAGCGGCATGTCACGAGGAAACTAGCATGATCGCCGCGTGAAAACCGGGAATTCAAATGAACAATGGTAGCGCATGAGGCTCTTGAATTTACAACGCGCGGATGCTGAATCAGCAACTGACCCATTCACTGTCCAGGGTTGGCGAGATATCTACTTTTGCTGTGGACGCTACCAACTGGGTTATCCCGGCAGTACTAAAATAGGAAAACGCTTCCATCCAATTTGCTAGTCACCTTCTAACTAACACTGGGCAGTACACACACTAATATGTAGCAATCATCCGGACCCAGGATAAGTGAAACCCACACTAGCTGGTTTAAAGATTTCATGTTACAGCCTATAACACCACCCCTGAGTGAATCAGTACCGTTAGAGATCCTCGTGAAATCCTCACCCACTGGATACTCCGGTTACCAGCGTGTGACTTCACGATCTGACACACCAGAAAAGAACAACTTGACTGAATTCCTGTGAAGACTCGAGACCGGTGGCTCAAAGGTTATGGCCGGCGTCAAATACCTTCTCGTCAAACTGGATCCCAGGAGGATGGTGCAAATACAGTAGCAGGATGCCGTGTTACGTTAGGTTGCAGCCGCTTTGTTTGACGGACAGACTGTTATAAGCGGAGATGACAGAATAGTTGAGGCGTCCCACAAGCAATTTGATAGGCTGAGACTTAGGGAAGCCAACGCTACCGATTTTGATGTTGTGCTGCCTGCGGTGTATTGCTTCTTGAGATAGGAGTCCATCATTGAATGCCATGGGATAGCACACAGGGCGCATCATGGCTTACAACTTTCTTGTGACAGGGCTTACTGGCATGGTGTGGGAGGAAAGATTTCGAATCATGTAGTGCCTAAATGATGCGGTGCCCGTTAATCTAAGAGAATACGAAAGAGGCTTCTAACTTCATAAAACCTAGCCCTGTATCGGAAGTCGGCGAGCTAAAGACTATTGACGTCATGGGCTTTTACTTGTCGACAGTCATTGGTAAATGGACATATCCTAATAACGACAAAACACCGATCGAGTTGGATGAATAAACTGTGAGCAACGAGGTTAAGTGAATTCGTAATGCGGCGCATTGTAGCCGACAATGAAGCACCAAAACTGACCCTGATGATCCGGAGCCGTGCTTTGATGGCGGATATTTTAGCAACTTTTGGCGAAGCTTGGCATCAGGCGTCTAAGAACGGCACACATTATTCCGTAAACAAGCGTTCCAACCGATCAAAACAAGTGAATAGTTAAGGGATGGCTGGTAGCCAAAAGAGGTGACTGGGAGTCCAAACTGCCAATGGTGTTGACAGCGCATCGTTAAGGCACGCCGTGCCATGGATCGCCATGGAAAATTCAATTTTTTTTACGAAGAAGCTTGAAAAAATGGTTCGCATCTGTCCCCCAAAACAGCTCAAACAATCGCATGAAATCTTGGTTAATCAAATGAGACAAATCAGATCAGCTTGCTGGAGGTTAGAAGAGCATCAGACGATATGGATTACTGGATAGCATCAAAATGCCCTTTCTGTGTTAGAAAAAGTGCGTACAAACTTGAGTTCTGTTCTCTATCTTAACATTTTAGCTCTATGCGTTGTTCTTGAAGTCGTACCAAAGCAGTGAACGCTTTGCGGCTCGTTGACGGCTTATCTGTCTTGTTATACAGCGTATTTTGTTTCTTTCTAACCTTTCCCCCAAAAAATTTAAAAACACGGCAGTGGTCGTCACTCTGGATTAAAAGCGGGCACCAGTTAAAGATAAATTATGCAGCGGATGATACGCCATCTTGCAATGCACCTAACGAATTGAAAATATACACCAGGTATAATCTCGTCCTAAAATTCCACTAGGCTCTCCGGTTTGGAACCGCCATGGAAACACTAAAGAAAGCATTTTCGTCTCTAGTTTCTACGACATCACTTTCTCTTGGGCGATTATTAGAAAAATGTGCGTGTGTAATTTAAACGAGACGGTTNACACCAGGTATAATCTCGTCCTAAAATTCCACTAGGCTCTCCGGTTTGGAACCGCCATGGAAACACTGAAGAAAGCATTTTCGTCTCTAGTTTCTACGACATCACTTTCTCTTGGGCGATTATTAGAAAAATGTGCGTGTGTAATTTAAACGAGACGGTTAAAAATAGTCATATTTGGGCATGTCAATCTGGAGTGCATGTAGCAAAAGTACGAAATAACTTGCACAGCACACCACACACGCCTGCTCAACACCAGCAGGTGAATTTTATTAACGGAATGAGTCTCGGGGGCCAAGAGGACGGGAGCTCCCGGTTTTTTGCTTGAAATAATGATAAAATTAAAAAAAAGAATAAATAAATAAAATAAAAAATAAAATTAAATAATAAGATACTTATACCCGATCTCACCAACGACGCTACACGTTGTCCTCTTTCATTAGGGTCGGAAGCTGAGCACCGTCGGCTCCACGGCTTAGTTGGTTTCAAGCCCGATAAATCAGTGGAAGTTGTTGGCCAATAAAGATTTTCACCCGAACGACAGAGTTGGCTGGGAAACAGGCATCAATGGTGCCGCAAAAATTCTGGGTTGTCTCTAAACCATCTATACGCTCACGCATCAGAAATTTCACTGGGTTGCTCGGATGATCTTGTTCCGATAAATTAACGAGTTCCTGGATAAATATCCGCAAGCATTTTCCAGCTGTTCAAAAAGGCTAAAATATGACTGAAGTGCTCGCAATCGCACAATGGATCCTCACGTTTGAAATGTTAATCCGTATGCAAAATGAAACGAAATCCAATATCAGGAAACGATCAAACAATGGGGCTTCTTAGTTTGTCTGCTGTCTACATATTTTTTTCAGGACTCTCAGAATGTGTCTAGATTTCGGGCGGAACTGTTGGCAAATACGCAAGTAAGGCCACCGTATGACCTCTCATGAAAACGGGAGTTCGAATGTTGGCTGGAGGAGAAAAATGTGGGCTAGATTACAAGTGGTGCTTGACGAAATTTGGTTGGGCGAATGGCAGGGTTATCTAAAGACACGCAGAAGTGAATGCTACACAAACAGTGTTATTACATACGCATATAAAATGAATGCCTAGTGTTGTTAACGCCAGGAGTGTCTAACGGTTGACCCGAGTCGAGTTGCAGACCCAGTCTGGAAGAAGACCAGAGCTGGTGGGGTTCTGTCGGTTGCTCGCCGAAACCCGTTTGCAGCGTGAGGCAGCTGGCTCGGCAAACGTGTTCCAGAATTGAACAACTGCAGAAGAGCTGAATCTTCTGCCTGAACATGTCCCAAAAAGCCAAGGGAGAAACTCGGGTTGCTGGTTGGAATTTTTGGGAAGGAGGGGTCGAAGAAATCAGCTTTTTGAACTGACTGTAGGTTTCCTTAACTGTACGGATTTTTGCCAATTTTATCCCCGAAATTATTGAGCTTCCAAGTGGTGCGAAACATTCTGCAAGTGGCGCTTCTCTGCTGCCCGGAATTCGGTCACAGATATTATCTAGTCACTTTCTGGAGAATAAATATCATCTACGGTTCAACGAAACATTTTCCTAACTGAAAAATTGTTCATCCTCGTCCGGGATATACATCTGGCCCTGTGCTTTTCAGGCGAACTGCTAGATAAGTGAGTTCACCGAAACCAGCACAATCTTGCTGTCTGTGGTGAATATGACTGAGACTGCGCTGTTTGGCTTGAACTGAAACTCAAAAAGGTTGCAAAGGTCGTTAGTTCAGTAAAACAATTGTCCGAATACTTTTTCCCAGTGGTATTTCCAGCGCGTATTAGTTTTCAACTCTACGTACGACACTCCGGTGGCTTTTCGTGGGTTATGTACCTCGCTAATTTTGGCGGCCATAGCAACAAATGTAGATGGGTGAATTCCACTTGACGGGGCTGTGCAATAATATTGTTCCATCGCGCCACCTGGAATTTTAATTGGATATTTTTTTACTGATGACTTCAAATGCTGCGTCCCCGAACAACCCCACTACCGAACGAGTTGTAAAAAGTGAGTTCTGCTTCTTATTGCTACCCAGCTTCTCTGAAACTACCAACGCCCTGTGATAACAGTATGATGAGGCTCGCCAGCAATTATAAGTTCAAAGCAATAACCGCTGATTAATGGGTCGAGTATGTTATGATATCAAGATGAATGCATCAAATCAATTAGCGAATCTGCCGGACGTTACCTGAAAGATGACCGGTGCTGTGGGCGGTTCACGTGAGTTGCGCACAGAGGATTCTAGGGGTTGATACGCAATGGCGAGGAAGTTTCCAAAGCTCGTGCGTGGAAGAAATTGGTTGCCAGTTGTCCGGTTTTCCAAGCTTCACGAAGCTGCACATCACCGGGAGGTCAGCAACGTCGAGACTACGTTGTAACAGCGGTGTCAGTACTTCCCCGACATCAAAACAGCTGTTTTTCTCTGGCCGTACGTCGTAACCACTCTAATGAATGACTTCGCTAGGTTCTAAATAACCAGGTTCAGTTCAGCGTAAATTAAGTTTCATGGACCGATTGGTATCCGGGAGCCAGACGGTGGTCACCGACAGACTTATGGGGGGAATTACTTAATGAGCTAACTGGGCTACACCACTCGCTCAAGGCACAAACACCACACTGTTATGGTGACTGCTGTATGGTATCGCTTCTGCTGGTCACCGTAGTACACGGTTCTCATCTCTGCTGAACACGTGAGTGACCAATTACTGAAACCTCTTGACTATATTTGCGGTTTCTGTTTGCCATGGACTAGCTAACTATTGTGCTCTGTGGATCTTAAAAACCCCCCAACCATCGGACTGTCGGTTCATTGTCAAGACACCGCTCCGGATTTTCCATGCTCAATCAGGGATCTCGCTCGGGAGCGTGTTCAGTGACCTACATGATTCAGGACCTCCAGTCTCTGAACTACCTAGGTGGGCGGCCAGTGGCCAGCTATTTCTCCCGATTCAGCCTCGAACACGATGCTATCCCATAATCGTTTTTAAGATATTCGGGCGCGGAAGATATTGTGACTCGGAATGGCTTTGCAGGCTTCGCGGGCACATTTTCCATCCTTTCCGGCACGACGTTACAGCTGAAGGCTTTATGATAGCGGAATTCAAGCCTTGCATTGACCAGAACATCTGGGAAAATTTAGTCACGCATTTCGGACGACGAATTTTTTTGTCATGTCATTCTCTTGGATTATGGTGCCTTCCAAAGAAGCTCCAGGGACAGACCTCTTGTCACGTTTGTGCATATGGAATCGCAACCAAAAACAAAACACGGCTAATCCAAATTGATAACCACATTCAGATGCAAACCACTGGACGGTTTTGACACTGATGCATTTCAGCCTTCGATTTTACAGGTGCTGTCGCTGGAATATGTTTAGATTTATGACTTGGCGGACATCCTGTACGTTTGTAATCAGTTCACATTTTCACATAGTACACGCGGTTGCGTCGGGGTCGGATGATGGCTTCAATGCCACATGGACACTCATGAGCTACGAACGTCTGAATATGATAAATCGAGCTGCTTACAAATGAGGTTTATTGCTCAGGGAATTTCGGATGTAGACGTTGTTTGACAGTGCACTCAACATAAGCTAACCGATTGTGTGACGACTATGCAGCAAACTAGAAATGAATGTATTTATCCAATAGAAAACCTGACTATCCGAGAAAATGCTTTCTTTCCGCGGAAGATATTGACCATTTGTCAAAACTGCGCAGACGGATAAAACATACACGAGTTACGACGCCACTTTGTAAGGTAGCAGTGTCACTTCAAAAGTACCTAGTAAGCCAGACGTTGGGAGGCAATACGGATCCCTGAAATGTCGCTAATCATAGAGAAAGTAAAAGATAATTACGAGACCCCCAGCCTCCACTGCCTGCAGTTTGATTCTCTGGGAATAGCTTTGTGTTTCCTCCCTAGTTAAACTCTGTTGCTCGTACGATAGCTGAGAACCCGTTTGCACACCGGTATGTTGCTATTCCCACTGATGTTGATCACTCTATTGCCTTACGCGGTCTAAAGCACGAAGACGACTTAGTCCAGATCGAAATCAAACTAATGAGGAGAACAAAATGTCGTGTCCCAACTCTCTCCTTGCATCGTTTACGGACACAGGAGATGTACTAGTTCGCAGTCTGGTAAAGCACTTGCAGGGCACCTAGAAGCTGAAACAGGTCCCAAAGGAATAGCATGTCTATCGTCGCCTGTAATAACAGGATTGAGTCAAGATGTAACGATCTGGTCGCCATTGCTTCTGAGTTGTCGACGCGTCCCTCCGCGTGGGCCCACTAGCACTATGGATAAAAATCTTTCTGAGGTTAAGTGGATTACGTCAGGGTTATGGATGTGTTGACCATATTACGACAACTTTCCAAACAGAACACGCCTATAAGAGGCTAATGATGGCCATCTTAGAGCCTAAAGCAGCGTTCTAATGAGTCAGTCGGCCTGCTTTGTGTCCCGAACATCTTGATCACAGAATTTTTGATCCTGAGCTTGGTGTTTAAGGCGCGAGCTCACTGACGGGAATGTCCGTGGTTTGAGTGCAACTTCATCTTAGTTGCTCCCGTCTAGGCTTGGATAGCCTGGCAGTATCTAGGCACTCGTGCTTCCTTCAGGTGGCATAGTAGCTACTCACCGAAAGCGTGTTGCAGCTGAAAGCTTACTCTTAGGTTACTAGGGTCTTATTTTCATTTTATTTATGGCAACAGAATTTCGGAGTCCTTGATTTCGTTTGCTTTCTGATTGAACATAAATTAATTGCTTCGGGATCCAGTTTTCGTCATTCGTTTTGTTTGGCCAGTCCAGTTTATAAGTAAATGAATGAAGAGACAACCCACCAAATTAGATCGTTTCACTCTACTCCCGGAAGATTAGACCTGACATTGGTGAACCACCCCCGACAAAGGCTCCCTTAACAATCTAGGAGAAAAAGTTCCAAAGACCCGGATACAAAATTCGAATTTTGGATTACCTACTTGAGAGGATTCAATGGACAAACGACTGTCTGTAGTACATTCAGCTTCTAACCGTGTTGAGGTCTACAAACATGACTTTCAGACACAAACCTTCAGTACTGCAGTAACTCCCTGAAAATCATCAGCATCTGTAAAGACCGCGTAATTGCCGATGGTTCTAGCTGTCACAGTTTTGTTCGCTGATAATTTGGTTAAGTGGGGCAGATAACTACGCATTGGAGGTGTTAGTTGATATAATTGATGCGTGAATACAAGGGTATTAGTGGATTAGAAGAAGGGTGGATAATAATAATAATCATTCAGCTGTGACACCCTTTCGGTGCTTAGCTGCTATGCAACCCGAATGGAGCACGAGGGCCTGGATACTTCCAGATTGCCGAAGCCTATACAGGAGAAATCGAGATTAAGAGTGTGGGTTCGAACCATGGACCAGTACATTCACACTATAATCACCAAACCAGCTCGCCCAGTAGTTTTCCGCACTATCTGCAATTGAGTAGACAGATCAAAGTACAGTTGGTCTACTGGATTGTGGAACATGGATATCATACATGACAACGAAAAGTCGAGCCCAGCATAAGAGATAGCTCAATGGTGTAGGGGCGAAATTACTGACGGGAAGGTACGTGCTTGGCAACCTACCTGGATATCTCGACATTTCCTGTTTAGTTTTGGACAGTCTGGCAGTATATCTACCTTTGTGCTTTATTGGTGTGACATTGTAGCCAGACACCGAATGAATGGAACTGCTCAACATATGCGTATTTAGACGCGTTATATATATATATATATATATATATATATATATATATTCATGTAAGTCAATTGTACATCACAGTACGCGTAAAAGTGGAACCAGTTTGAGAATATGAATCTACCTTATGTTATGTCGATGAAGAACACGGTCCTGCCACTTTCGAAATCATCTGAAACCTAACAGTCTTCTGTCGGTCCTCAACAAACTAGTCGAGATTGTGCATAATCGCGCAGTGGTGGCTTTCATTCGTTTGCGCCACCTCCGTTCTTTTCTACCCTTTCTGACGTTTCATACCGACTTTGGTGTTTGCGAGCGTTGCGCGGCGTACACTCAACGTGTCTTAGCCGGCGAAGTGGATGATACGTCGGTAGTGAGTTTATGGGATGTGAATTGCTTCTGTCCCCAAGAATTCGCAGACGAACTTACTCGTTGTTCACCTATTTCTCCTACCACACATGATCTATTTCACGGTAGCAGAAATGACTATTGAATTCTTAAATCCTACTGACCAGCGTCACATTTGTATAGTAGCACAACACATACTGAAGCTTTTTGACCTGAAAAATCGTTCCACTGTAGCACCCTTTTGGTGCCTAACTGACGTGCACCAGAAGGAAGCACGACGGCTGGGATACTGTCAGGTTGCCCAAGCCTAGACAGGATTTGACGTAAAAACGAATGCACACCACCACTCACATCTTTCACTTCACGTTCAGTATTCCCACCTGTTGTTTATCGCAACCTTTGGCGTGCGGACTTTCAGGTAAATTGGCTAGCAAGATGATCTTGTTCCCACTTGCCGAAGTAGAGGCTCAAGTCCAGTCATCCAGCTTACGACAACGAAGCACCAGTGTTCCATTTTTGTGTTTCTGCCAATGGCACTAGTGATGATGATGACCCTTTTAATGTCTTAACACTACTGGCTACGAACCTCGTGTAATTCTGCAGCTATTGCAGCGATCTGTACTGGCGTTGCCACAACCCTCAGTTTGCTGGCCAAAGACTCCTTGCTCAAATGGATATCCCCGAGCGGTCGACTCCCTGCCGTTCGGCTGTTCACATCCAGAAGAACGAGTACTGATAGGAATAATTAGGGTCCTTTTTCTATTTTTTTTTACATATACGCTAACCGCTTATAGCGCCGTTTCGGCTCAGGGCACTCCTTGAGGACTAACTAACCACTCTGACGAGCCAAGATATAGGTGCAGTGGCTGGCGACTTAAACACGCAAGTATGACATCTTAGTTAATTGAAAGGACGCCTTAGTTTAGACCCCAAACGCAATAGTGACCGCCTTTTGCAACCTTATTAACCGCCACTTGTTTTTCTGTAGCACTGGCTCCATGGCCTCCAACTACAGCTGAGCCAACATTGAGCCAAAGTGGTTACATGACCATCAGGTGACGAAATTCAGTTCTTGACTGTCCGTCAGTATGGAATACGCATCTTGATTCAGGTCATGTATAGATTTCCACTAGATTTAACCCTAGTCTCGAGGGTCAGAGACTGTAATTTGGCAAACTGGTATAAGAGATTCTTTGAGTATCAATGGATGTCTCCTACCATTCAGTGGCACAGGCCACACATAGGCTGTCACAGTGTCGCAGGCTTTGGTCTTTTTGTGACAGTCAGGTGGACATGCGCAAGTAGGTCGCTCCATATTGTCCATATACAAACCTGCCCTTTTTCCGCACAAACATCAGAAGGTAATCCTAATAACGGATCATTACCACAGAAACCAAAATGCGGTTGCCCACCTACCCCTCCTATTGGTAAGAGAAACCACGACCTGTATACAGTTGGTTTGGTGCTGGCTATAAGGAAACTAAAGGTCACTTTGAATTCAGCACTGAAGATACTAGTTGTAACGGACGATGACGTGGTTTGAGTGCTACATCAAACCATCACAGCTCGTGGTGACGAATGCATTAACCAGTTGGGGTTCCTGCAGCTGCTGTTTCCGATCATATTGTCGCGGATTCTTTGGCATCTGATTAGGGAGTGCTTAAATATGTTGGAACAGACGGTTGTTCCGTGATAGCATCAGGGACCGCTGCTATAACATTTCTTAACATATCAAATTATTCGAACAAAGCTTGATGATGGAAAGAAGAAAGAAATAGCGCAGGGAGGTGGACCCATGGCTAGCTTACAACAAACAACCGACAGTCGGACAATCTAGATAGAAGCTGACAACGTAAACGCCACCAACATCGGTCAGCCGCCATGTCGTTCATCGTCACCAGCCAAGAACGGAGGGGGTACCTGGGCCCGAACGTGAAGGGCAAACAGCAGCAGCAGTTAAACTTTTCATCCTCTTTACCCATGTCGTATCCCAACGTACTAGCGGAATCTTTAGACAGGCTGGTCATCAAAGCGATCAGTGAAATTTAAATTCAAGGCCGTGATGAAATTAGGTGCGAGAAAAATACGAAATAGAAACCAACATAGAGCTTAGCAGACTATCAGCAGGGCAG